>NC_135170.1:1430325-1535325 GCF_041146795.1 Maylandia zebra
TCTTTCTCCTGTAACAACAGCCCGGCGCCGTGAGCAGTCGCCTTTTTTGCGCTCGCTATCCCTGCACTTTCTACCATCTGCAAACGCCACGGTGTTCGTGTCGTCATGAAAGACATGAACATCGAGCGTAAAAACAAAGGAGACTGCTACCGGCTTTTTATCTGCCGATCGCCGTGCTACGGTTGCAAGAAAAAGAAGCAGAAATGACGTTCTCTACGCGTTGAGACGTTCCCCGTCCGTCGGCTAAACGCTTGATTGAAACTTCAATGCGACAGTGACACCAAGTAGAATTATAAATGTCACATAGCCCCAAACATGTCTTTTTCAAAGCCTGCGGTGAAGAGAAAGGTTGGTGATGAGCACCGACAATTTCAGGAAAAGTGGGAAATGCAATATTTCTTTGTTGAGCACAGGGGCACCCCGACCTGTCTTATTTGCACAGAGAAAGTTGCGCTGCACAAGGAATACAATTTGAAACGTCATTACACAACTAGACATGCTGAGCTGGATGCAAAATACCAGGGAGACGAGAGAGCGAACCGGGTTGCCAGTCTTAAAACAGATCTACTGAGGCAGCAAGATTTCTCCAAGAAAGCAACCAAAGAGAATAATGCAGCAGTCGGAGCCACGTGGTTAGTGAGATGATTGCTAAAGCAGGGAAGCCATTCACAGAAGGTGCATTTGTCTAAAAGTGCATATTGCAGGCTGCAAATATAGTCTGTCCGGGAAAGAAAGGTCAGTTTAGCAACATCAGCCTTTCTGCCAACACCGCAGCAGATCGCATTTCTGACCTGTCAAGTGACATTTATGACCAACTGTGTGAGAAAGCCAAATGTTTCAGTGTATACTCAGTCGCTCTTGATGAGACCACAGACATCACCGACACTGCCCAGCTCCCAATGTATGTCCGTGGTGTTGATGACAGTTTTGAAGTGATGGAGGAGCTGCTCACAGTAATTCCAATGCATGGCCAGACCACCGCTCAGCAGATATTTACAAGCTGTGTGATGCCATTGAGAATGTTGGTTTGCCATGGAAGAGGTTTGTTGGAATAACAACAGATGGAGCGCCATCAATGACAGGGAGGAAACATGGACTGGTGGCACAAAACAAACTGGAAGAGGAAGGCGTGGAGGAGGCCATTGCTCTGCACTGCATCATCCATCAGCAGGTCCTTTGCAGCAAATGCCTGAAGTTTGACAATGTGATGTCTATTGTTGTGAAATGCATCAACCAAATCAGATCCAGGGGCTTAAAGCACCGAAGGTTCTGTGCTTTTCTAGAGGAAATGGAGTCAGAATATGGGGATGTGCTCGACTTCACTGAGGTACGTTGGCTCAGCAGGGGAAATGTATTAAAGAGACTTTTTGAGTTGAGAGCAGAAGTGAAGCCTTCATGGAGAAGGATGGAGTTAGTGTTCCTGTGCTAACTGATCCCAAATGGCTCATGGACTCAGCTTTTCTTGTTGATATGACACATGAGCTTAATGTACTGAACAAGACGTTACAAGGCCAGGGGCAACTTGTCAGTGCTGCCTATGACAACGTGAGAGCATTCTCCACAAAACTGGCGCTCTGGAAAGCTCAGCTCTCTCAGACAAACCTTTGCCATTTCCCAGCATGCAAGGCACTCGTGGATGCAGGCACACCATTCAGTGCTGACGAGTATGTTGATGTCATTTTGAGGCTACAGGAGGAATTTGATCACAGATTTGCTGACTTCAAGACACACAGAGCCACCTTTCACATTTTTGCAGACCCCTTCTCCTTTGATGTGCAAGATGCCCCTTCTGTGCTTCAAATGGAGCTCATTGAGCTGCAGTGCAACTCTGAACTCAAAGCAAAGTTCAGGGAGGTGAGTGGAAAAGCAGACAAGCTTGGACAATTTTTGAGAGAATTGAGCCCTAGTTTCCCTCGGCTTTCCCGAATGTTCAAGTGGACCATGTGCCTTTTTGGTAGCACATACTTGTGCCAAAAGCTCTTCTCCACTTTGAACTTCAATAAGTCCAAGTACAGGTCCAGACTTACGGATGATCATCTTCAAGACATACTGAGGGCCGCAACTGCTTCCTCCCTCAGGCCAAATCTGGCTCGGCTATGCGAGAGGAAACGCTGCCAGGTCTCTAGCAGCAAGGAGTAGGCAAGAGAAGCCATGTTCAGAAGAACAGTTCATTTTCTACAGTGTTCCATTCATGTTCAGAAGAAGGTTATAGAACTGTTAATACAGACATTTCAATCTAAATACAGCAGATATAGAAGACTGAAAGATACACACAAGTTCACTGACTAAAAATATCTTCTTATTATTTTATTTATGTTTTACAGATTGATTTATTTTCTTATTAATTCTTAATTTGTTTATTCATTTTTCATATTTTGTGTTAAAAAATAAAAATAAAGAGATTTGAGAAGATTGGAATTTTTTAACCATGCCTTTCCTGTGGAAAACCTAATGCGGCCCAGCCTCACCCAGACTCTGCCTGCAGCGGCCCCCAGCTAAATTGAGTTTGAGACCCCTGTCCTACACCATAAATCAGTAAGAGAGGGTACGACCTCTCTCATGGCCCCAAGTGGTGTGTGCATGCCAGAGCACTCTGGAAGGCACACAGAGTCTTTACAGACTACTAAGGATCAAACCTCTATCATCATGCAATCGATTATACAACTCTAAGCATATATGAGTAAATATTTCTAAGCATAAATGACAATCAACAATATAAACCTTACAGCTGGTTTTAATAACAGAATTCATTTGTTTCTCAAACGAGAAAGAGCTATCGAGAAACACTCCTAAATCTTTAGTTCTTAACTTTTCCAGTGGGCCAAGGTCAACATTATCTGCTAATGCTAAATAGGCTGCCATTATTAACTAATGCTAATTTGACATGAATTAGCATTATGCACTAATGCTAACACTTACTTTTTTTAAAAATGTGAGTAGCTAATGCTAACACTATTTCCCTTAACTTTATAACAATGTGAACGGCTAATGCTAACACTCTTTTTCCTAGCATTATAACATCTGAGCTGCTAATGCTAAGTAGGCTGCCATTAGCACCTACGTCTAATTTAAGGCAAATACGCATTAGAACCTAATGCTCATATCGTTTTCCTTTGCTTTATAACAATGTGAGCAGCTACTGCTAAATAGCATTAGCTAATAACAGCAGTCTAATTTAATGCAAGTTAGCCTCATTTGCATTACAACGATGTGAGGAGTTAACGCCAAGTATGCTGCCATTAGTGGCTAATTCTAATTAGGGGTGAATAAATATTACCAGCTAATGCTAATATCGTATTCTCTTCCCTTTTAACAATGTGAGCAGCTAGTGCTAGGTAGGCTGATGCTAGCAGCTAATGGTAAAGCTAATTTAATGTGAATTAGCATCACATTAGTGAGGAGTTAATGCTAAGTAGACTGCCATTAGCAGGTAATGCTAATTTTAGGTGAATAGGAATTGGCAGATAATGCTAATACCATATTTTCTTGCTTTATAACAATGTGACCAGCTAATGCTATGTAGGTTGCCGTTATTAGCTAATACTAATTTGAGGTGAATTAGCATTATCCCCTTATGCTAACAATGTTTTTTCTTACTTTTTAACAATACAAGTAGCTAATGTGAACACTTTTTTTTTTTATTGAATTCAAATTTTTCCCTTGCGATGTGAAGAGTTAATGCTAAATAGGATGCCATTAGTGGCTAATTCTAATTTTAGATGAAAAAGGATTAACAGCTAATGCTCATACTGTTTGCTTTGTAAGAATGACAGCAGCTAATGATACGAAGTCTACCGTTATTAACTAATGCTAATTTGATGAGAATTAGCATTATCCGATAATGGTAACACTGTTTTTGCCAACTCTTTTCCCTTGCATTATAAAAATATGAGCAGCTAATGCTAAGAAGGCTGCCATTATTAGGTAATGCTAATTATTATGTGTGTTAGCATTATCCGCTGCTGCTAGCAATGTTTTATCTTACCTTTTAACAATATCAGCAGCTAATGCTAACACTACTTTAATTTCAGTTAAACCTACTTAGCATTAATTAACTTCATTTAGCATTAAGAAGTTTTTGCTATAGGCTACCATTAGTGGCTAATGCTAATTTTAGGTAAATAGAAATTGGCAGCTAATGCTAATACCATATTTTCTTGCCTTATAACAATGTGACCAGCTAATGCTAAGCAGGTGCCATTATTAGCTAATACTAATTTGAGATGAATTAGCATTATCTGCTTATGCTAACAATGTTTTTTCTTACTTTTTAACAATACGCCATTAGTGGCTAATTCTAATTTTAGATGAAAAAGGATTAACAGCTAATGCTCATACTGTTTGCTTTGTAAGAATGACAGCAGCTAATGATACGAAGTCTACCGTTATTAACTAATGCTAATTTGATGAGAATTAGCATTATCCGATAATGGTAACTCTTTTCCCCTGCATTATAACAATGTCAGGAGTTAATGCTAAGTAGACTGCCATTAGGGGCTAACTCTAATTAGGGGTGAATAATTATTAGCAGCTAATACTAATACCGTTTTCTCTTTTTCCTTATAACAACTTGAGCAGCTAATGCTAATTTGATGCGAATTAGCATTATATTAGTGAGCAGTTAATGCTAAGTAGGCTGCCATTATTAACTAATACTACGTTGACGTGAATTAGCATTATGCGCTACTGCTAATACCGTTTTCTCTTTCCTTATAACAATATGAGCAGTTAATGCTAATTTGATGTAAATTAGCATTATATTAGTGAGGAGTTAATGCTAAGTAGGCTGCCATTAGCAGCTAAAGGTAATTTGAGGTGAATAAGCACTAGTAGCTAATGCCAATACCCTTTTCTCTTGTGTTATAATGATGTGAAACGTTAATATTGTTCTCAAACAACAGAATGAGAATGAAATATTGATTCTAACAGGGCCCGTAAACAGCATTAGCTTAGCAGCATTAGCTTATCAGAGTCTCCATCATGGTCACACAAATCCTTAGCGGAGCAAAGTGGCCTACTTAGCAATAGCTGCTGTAGAAAGCAAAGGGAAAACAGTATTAGCATTAGCTGCTAAATGTGCACTTGAGAACAAATCTATTGTGAATTCAGCCGTGAATGTAGTGTTTCCAGTAAGCTTCCATTTCCAAATGTTAGCTGCTCCTGTCTGCCTCTTTGTCACACACACAGACTGAAATGATTCACAGCCTTGTTTCATCCTTCTGTCAGTGTCACTGACTGTCACTGTGACTGTGGACATACAGCATGGGAAACACACACATGGCTGATACTTGTATCTAAAGTTACAAAATGTTGTCTCTGTCCAAATATTACCTAACTGTAAGTCTACTTTTAATGAAACTCTCAACATGACTTATCAGTTATCATTAATGTTCCTGCAAACAGACTCCTTGAAGACCCCCTACATAAATATCCATGTACTATCCAGCTAGACTAGTGTGTCTGTCCCTGCAAATATTCCTTCATGTGTGATTGTTCATGTCTCATCTGCAGGAAACAAACAGGAAGTGAGTGAAAGACACAGGAAATGATTCCAGCTCTTCCTCCTATATCAGACATTCTCTCCATACCTGAGAGTGTCCAGTCTCCAGCCTGGATCCTTCAGTCCAGCCGACAGAAGCTTCATTCCTGAGTCACCTGGATGATTGTAGCTCAGGTCCAGCTCTCTCAGATGGGAGGGGTTGGAGGTCAGAGCTGAGGCCAGAGAAGTACAGCCTTCCTCTGTGATCAGACAGCCTGACAGACTGCAGACACACAAAACAACAATCCATCTGTTATCCATCTCTATAGCAGCATAACTAAGTGATGGTTCAGGGTCACCTGATCCAGCTCTAACTATAAGTTTTATCAAAAAGGAAAGTTTGAAGCTGATCGTCAAAGTAGAGAGGGTGTCTGTCTCCTGAACTCAAACTGGGAGCTGCTTCCACACCCAGTCCAACATAGCCAGGCTTTCTTTGCTGCTTTGACAAAACCTCAAATCCCAGTCAGAGATGGTGAGCATCATCACAGTGATGATCATTTCTCTGTTAACCCAGGCTTTCTGCTTCAGGATCTGTGCACGCTCACAGAACAAGGAGACCTTTAAACATCATTTCACTAAATGGATGGACTGAGCTCAGCCTACAGATGAACTGGATAAATAAAGATTTGACCTCAGTGTGCTCAGTGTTCCTGTCTATTCCTAACATATTCCTAACATGATAGCTGCACTTTAGAGCTCTAAAACTGGAACTGACACATATTTAAACTCCACATGTTACTCAGTACATTCAGTTCTGACACTCGCCCACAGTCCAACAAAGGAAACATGGAGATCACATCAGTTTGTCACCAAAGTCTAATTATTCCAGAGGGCAGTGTTGATACAACTAAAGTTATTTTTAAGCAAAGTTGAGTTTTTTATTGTTGCAGTACTTCATGTCTGAAGTATCATTTAAATGCATTACACGCTGTTGATGGCAGCAAACAAACCACCCAAACAAACAGAGGTGGGAGGCTTGGGCAGACTACGTAGGATCAGCTTGTGGGAGGAGTCAGGATAAAACCAAAGAAAGACAAGCTAACAAACACCACAGTGAAGTGAGTAGCTACAAACTGCAGGCCGATTAGTGTTGTTGAAGAAGTCGGTCTGAGGAACGTTCTTAGGATCAACAAATGACGGCATGTATGAGCCTCCCTCAAGACGCACCATCACAAGAAGAACACATGAGCTGTAGAAAAAGGAGAGACTATGAAAGCCACGGCGTTACAACGTGCACCAGCTGTTGGTCTCTCTGGAGACTACTGGGCGTGGCTGGGTAACCATGGTTACTTGGGAGTTACAGTACATGATATTAATGAAGAGTGGGAGCTGCGTTCTATAGCAAACAATTTGTTATGAGGTAATCAGCTGATCTTAGTTTAACCGGAAGCCCTTCACAATAATTGCAAAGCCTTTATTTTGTACAACTACCATCAGTTCGTCTGTACTGATGGTAACTTAAAGTCACACTAATGTCGTTTAGTTTCTATAGTTTATGTAGTGGAAGTATACTACAGTACCCTGATCACTGATAGGACAGATTTATGTAGATATACACCTTTGTGTTTAACATTACTGCATTATAGTACTGTGATCTTTGTCCTTATATATGGCTATATTAGCTATACTGATGTACGTACATATAACTGGATATGTATCTTATCTATTCATCTTATTTGTCATGTATTTGTATTGTGTACTTCCTTTTTGTAAGAAACCACACACATGATCACAGCCGCAAGAATCAATCAGTGAAAGAATAAAGTGTCTCAAACCAAACCTTAAGCTCTTTATTCCACATGCTGGGATCATTTGGCCTTCAGTGGTGTTCTGGCTGACACACCGGAGTGACCAGAGTGCTAAAGAGTGAATCGGACACACCAGTGTCATCTCTGATATCTCCACTACATTTAATCGTCCTTCAGCCTGTGGCTGCCGTTAGCTGGTCTGCTAGTTAGCTGATTTGCTATTTAGCCGGTGTGCTAGTTAGCTGGTGTGCTAGTTAGCCGGTTCGCTAGTCAGCTGGTGTGCTGACCAGCGAACCAGTAGGTTACAAGATGAGCTTGTCTGTCTGATGAGCCAGCTCTCTCTGTCTTGGTCATTTTGTCCTTGGGCAAAACCTAACCTACCACTACAACTGTAGCTTACCTCCACCAGTGTGTGAATGTGAGAGTGAATGAATACAGGGAGTGCAGAATTATTAGGCAAATGAGTATTTTGTCCACATCATCCTCTTCATGCATGTTGTCTTACTCCAAGCTGTATAGGCTCGAAAGCCTACTACCAATTAAGCATATTAGGTGATGTGCATCTCTGTAATGAGAAGGGGTGTGGTCTAATGACATCAACACCCTATATCAGGTGTGCATAATTATTAGGTAACGTCCTTTCCTTTGGCAAAATGGGTCAAAAGAAGGACTTGACAGGCTCAGAAAAGTCAAAAATAGTGAGATATCTTGCAGAGGGATGCAGCAGTCTCAAAATTGCAAAGCTTCTGAAGCGTGATCATCGAACAATCAAGCGTTTCATTCAAAATAGTCAACAGGGTCGCAAGAAGCGTGTGGAAAAACCAAGGCGCAAAATAACTGAGAAAAGTCAAGCGTGCAGCTGCCAAGATGCCACTTGCCACCAGTTTGGCCATATTTCAGAGCTGCAACATCACTGGAGTGCCCAAAAGCACAAGGTGTGCAATACTCAGAGACATGGCCAAGGTAAGAAAGGCTGAAAGACGACCACCACTGAACAAGACACACAAGCTGAAACGTCAAGACTGGGCCAAGAAATATCTCAAGACTGGTTTTTCTAAGGTTTTATGGACTGATGAAATGAGAGTGAGTCTTGATGGGCCAGATGGATGGGCCCGTGGCTGGATTGGTAAAGGGAAGAGAGCTCCAGTCCGACTCAGACGCCAGCAAGGTGGAGGTGGAGTACTGGTTTGGGCTGGTATCATCAAAGATGAGCTTGTGGGGCCTTTTCGGGTTGAGGATGGAGTCAAGCTCAACTCCCAGTCCTACTGCCAGTTTCTGGAAGACACCTTCTTCAAGCAGTGGTACAGGAAGAAGTCTGCATCCTTCAAGAAAAACATGATTTTCATGCAGGACAATGCTCCATCACACGCGTCCAAGTACTCCACAGCGTGGCTGGCAAGAAAGGGTATAAAAGAAGAAAAACTAATGACATGGCCTCCTTGTTCACCTGATCTGAACCCCATTGAGAACCTGTGGTCCATCATCAAATGTGAGATTTACAAGGAGGGAAAACAGTACACCTCTCTGAACAGTGTCTGGGAGGCTGTGGTTGCTGCTGCACGCAATGTTGATGGTGAACAGATCAAAACACTGACAGAATCCATGGATGGCAGGCTTTTGAGTGTCCTTGCAAAGAAAGGTGGCTATATTGGTCGCTGATTTGTTTTTGTTTTGTTTTTGAATGTCAGAAATGTATATTTGTGAATGTGGAGATGTTATATTGGTTTCACTGGTAAAAATAAATAATTGAAATGGGTATATATTTGTTTTTTGTTAAGTTGCCTAATAATTCTGCACAGTAATAGTCACCTGCACACACAGATATCCCCCTAAAATAGCTCAAACTACAAACAAACTAAAAACTACTTCCAAAAACATTCAGCTTTGATATTAATGAGTTTTTTGGGTTCATTGAGAACATGGTTGTTGTTCAATAATAAAATTATTCCTCAAAAATACAACTTGCCTAATAATTCTGCACTCCCTGTAGTGGGATTGTAAAGGGTCTTTGAGGGTCTCGAAAAGCGCTATATAAATGCAATCCATTATTATTATTAAGAGCATCTTTAGGCCTGACTGTGCTCATCCTTCCTCCAACCTCTCCTTACCAAAGATAACAACTACATCAGTATTAGCTCAATAACAATTTCTGCAATTCAATTGTGGACATTCATTTTTAAACCTTGTGTAAAACGATAAAACCTCAAAGTCTGAGCATTATTCTTTGTGCAAACAGCTCTTGCAGGTTCCCCCGGACTTAGGTTATTTTTATTATTTAATTACTTTCCTTTAAGCAGCTGTTCAGGCTACTAAACTCATCCCAGAAATAACAAGTGACACCATTAATAGTAGAGGTGGGAATCACCATACAACTCGCGATACGATATTATCACAATACTTAACGCACGATACGATATTATTGCGATTTTTTAAAATATTTTGCGATATTTAAATTCTGCACATAAAGGTAAACTTTATCAATATTCATTTTATCTAATATCAAAGTCTCACACTCAGTCTTTCTCTCATTTCAGTCAGTTTTATTGTTGACAAACTGAACGGTTTGTATTACAGTCTAGTCCAACTTAACTGAATGCAACCATCTGGTACAATTACAGCTATTCTGAACTATGCAATTTATGAAAACTATGCAGCCCCTTCAGCAACTGAAGAATTTGAAAGTAAATTTAAAAATATATATAATTTTACATTAAATAAAAAAGTTTCAAACTTAATTAAAATTAAACATGTCTTAAATTAAAATAAGTAAACTGTCATGTTTATTGCTGCCAAAAAAAAAGTTAAACACATTTGGACAGTGAAGGAATGTCAGGATTGTTGCTCAGAAAAAGGATCAACATGCTCTGAAGTCAACATGCTCTGACTCCAGAGCATGTTGACTTCAGAGAAAAAATTGTTTGTAACAAAATATCGATTTCTGCTGTCCCTGTATCGATACATTATTAGCAAACAAAATATCACGATACTACACAGTATCGATTTTTTCCCCCACCCCTAATTAATAGTGGAGCTAACTTTAACAGGTGAAACTGATTTGACCTATAAGGCTACTGCAGTTACTTCTTATCAGGTTTAGTAGGGAAGACATCTGGATGAGGTAGTTAGTAGTATGTAGTTAGTACCGGGCGACTCCCCTCCCCCACATCGGCACCAGAACCCTGTATTATCTACAGGGTAAGACTGCCTGTTTTATCAAACTATGGCCATTACTACTGTGATCATTTGCAGCCCAGTGTGCCGCTCTCTCTGCTGGGATGAACCACTGGAGCTCACCCAGTCATCCCTTTCTTTCTCTCAAGAAGAAGTGAAATAAATATATTTATTATGTTACGAGTCTAATATTCTTTAAATCAAACTGTAATGAATAAATCAAGCAAGAAGATTTGGTGGCTCCACGTGTTGTAGAAGAAAAGATAAACATCTCATTTTGAGAAATCAGCCTTTAAAATTAAGTACTGTGAATAAAAAACAAACAGCGAGCCAATCAGCAGTCGCCAATATCCTCCTAATTTCATTCACAAAGAAATCAAATATATATATTATGGGCCCAAAGGAGCCTAAATCTTTAAATTAGGCAGTACATGAAGTATTTTTTTAAATAAACAAAGACATGACTATAACAACTTTTAGTAATTCAGAGTCCAATTATCCACTCAAATGTGAATAAAAGTTCACTTGACAGCTGTAAAAGTTACCTGTTTATACAATAATATAAATCACATTTCAAATGATCATCTGTGGAAAAGTTTGAATCCTGACCTGAGAGTTTCCACTGCACACTGTGAACTCTTTAGTCCAGCGGACAGAAGCTTCACTCCTGAATCCTGCAGGTCAGAGTTACTCAGGTCCAGCTCTCTCAGACTGGAGGACTGGGAGCTGAGGACTGAGGACAGAGCTTCACAGCTTCTCTCTGACAGGTTACAGCCACTCAGTCTGAAAAATAAAAGACAATCTATAAAACAAGTACTCATGTAGAGTTTGTTAATACATTTCACAACATTAAATGTTGACTTTCTATTTTTAAAGAAAACAAAGATACTAAGATACAACATCATATGTATGAACTTTAATTAATAATTCTAAAAACTAAATGTTTTCTGATCTGACCTCAGAGTATTCAGTTTACAGTTTAAACGTTGTAGTCCAGCAGACAGAAGCTTCACTCCTGAATCCTGTAGCTTTCTGAAACTCAGGTCCAGCTCTGTCAGACTAGAGGACTGCGAGCTGAGAACTGAGGACAGAGCTTCACAGTTTTCCTCTGAGAGTTCACAGATGTTAAGTCTGAAGATAAAAACATGAATAAAGATTGTTGTTAAAGTGTAATCAAGGTGCAATAGCTTATTGTCTTGTGCTGAGCAGGTTAGTAAAACTTCCGTTTAACTTTGAAATAAAATAAAAATGCTATGAAACAAGGATAACTGGATAAAGATATAAACAAAAACAAACATCAAACACATAAACAAACAGAACTAAACATAATACAAATTGATCTGACCTCAGAACATTCAGTTTGGCATGTGGACTCTCCACTGCAGCAGACAGAAGCTTTACTGCTGAAGCCTTCAGGCTGTTGGTACTCAGGTCCAGCTCTCTCAGACTACAGGACTGGGAGCTGACCACTGACAACAAATTTTCACAGCCTTCCTCTGAGACGTTACAGCTGCTCAGTCTGAGAGAGAAAGGGAAAAAACCACAACAAAAAAAACAAACAATATATGTGATCAAATGAAATTTGTTTATATGTTGAACCCTTTTTTTAAAAAATTTATTTAAACCTATGAGACTATGAGTGCTACCAGTCCAGTGCACATGATTGGTACCTTGATGGTACCTTGCTCAGGGGTACCACAAGGTAACTATTCGGTGGATTCGACCCCTGACCTTATGATCATGGGGCGACCACTCTGCCTACTGAGCTAATAATTCTGTGTACACTGTCATACAATATTAACTAAAACAATTATTTTAGAAAATTTTAGTAATTCAATAATCATGCTCATTACCTGTGTATTGTGAATAACACTGGATTTTAAACACTAGCTGTATAAAACTCTTCCTGTTAAAGGTGTGTATAAAGGAGATGAGCTGAAATGCAGACTTCATGGAGAATGTTTGCTGTCAGCATATATCAAAGATAAAGCAGAGATCCATCCAGTCTCTTCCACTAAGCCCACAGAGGGAAAGACAACCACTCTCACTCACACCTGCATGAAGTTTAGATCACCAGGTAACCTAACTGCATGTCTGTGGACAGTGGGAGGAAACTGTAGAGGACCCAGAGTGAACCCACTGTAATTCTGTGGGAACACTGGTTATGGAAGCCTTACAGTTACATATGGTTACTGACAAGAAACACGACCTTAGAGGCAATTTCAGTAATGAAGACCGAGTTTCTCCCTCCATGCAGGATGAAAACATGACAGCACAGCAGAGATTTATATTTAAAAAGGGAGGGTGTGCACTGAAAGTGAGATACAAACTTGAACTTAAATTATGAACATCAAAAAAAGATGTAGGTGAAGTCTGGCAGGTGAAGTTTGTGCTTTAGAATAAAACAACCAAACTCCTGGAGTTGGAGACAAATGAACAAGCTGAGGATAATAAACCTGTCAGAGGGGCTGAAGCATCAGAGCTCATGTTCTTATAGGCTGGGTCTGGATTGTCCTTTGATAAGAGTTACAGAACAAAGTGTGTTTTAGAAATGCTGGAGTGAAACATTAAAACTACCATATATTTACCGAGTGACTGATGATCATTTAATTTACTATTTTAAAAAAATGTTACAGTGCTCTTTGAACTCAGCATTTCTGATTTATTTCCCATGATTTTAACAATGAAGCGATGACAACATGTTTACTCACAGAGCCTTGTTGGAGGCTTTGACCACTGGCAGCAGCCTCAGAAGAGCCTCCTCTGAAGCAGAGTATTTCTTCAGGTCAAACACATCCAGATCTTCTTCTGATGACAGTAAGATGAAGACCAGAGCTGACCACTGAGCAGGAGACAGTTTATCTGTGGAGAGACTTCCTGATCTCAGGGACTGTTGGATCTCCTCCACTAGAGAACGATCATTCAGTTCATTCAGACAGTGGATCAGATTGATGCTTTTCTCTGCAGACAGATTCTCACTGAGCTTCTTCTTGATGTACTGGACTGTTTCCTGATTGGTCAGTGAGCTACTTCCTGTCTGTGTCATCAGGGCTCGTAGGAGAGTCTGATTGGTCTGCAGGGAAAGACCCAGGAGGAAGCGGAGGAACAAGTCCAGGTGTCCATTTGGACTCTGTAAGGCCTTGTTCACAGCACTCTGGTAGAAGTGTTTCTTTGCAGATTCTTCTGTTTCAGACTTCTTGGATGTTGTTTGTTGTTGTTCCAGCAGATTGAGTCCAGAGTTGCTGAAGGTCAGATGGACATGAAGAGCAGCCAGCAACTCCTGAACACTCAGATGGATGAAGCAGAACACCTTGTCCTGGTACAGTCCTCTCTCCTCTTTAAAGATCTGTGTGAACACTCCTGAGTACACTGAGGCTGCTCTGATATCGATGCCACACTCTGTCAGGTCTGGTTCATAGAAGATCAGGTTTCCTTTCTGCAGCTGTTCAAAAGCCAGTTTTCCCAGAGACTCCATCATCTTCCTGCTCTCTGGACTCCAGTGTGGATCTGTCTCAGCTCCTCCATCATACTTGACCTTCTTCACTTTGGCCTGAACCACCAGGAAGTGGATGTACATCTCAGTCAGGGTCTTGGGCAGCTGTCCTCCCTCTCTGGTTTCCAGCACATCCTCCAGAACTGTAGCAGTGATCCAGCAGAAGACTGGGATGTGACACATGATGTGGAGGCTTCGTGATGTCTTGATGTGGGAGATGATCCTGCTGGCCTGCTCCTCATCTCTGAATCTCTTCCTGAAGTACTCCTCCTTCTGTGGGTCAGTGAACCCTCTGACCTCTGTCACCATGCCAACACAGTCAGGAGGGATCTGATTGGCTGCTGCAGGTCGTGTGGTTATCCAGAGGCGAGCAGAGGGAAGCAGTTTCCCCCTGATGAGGTTTATCAGCAGCACATCCACTGAGGTGGACTTTCTAGGGTCAGTTAGGATTGTAGTTTTGTGGAAGTCCAGAGGAAGTCGACACTCATCCAGACCATCAAAGATGAACACAACCTGGAAGTCTTCAAAGCTGCAGATTCCTGCTTCTTTGGTTTCAGTAAAGAAGTGATGAACAAGTCCCACCAAGCTGAACTTTTCCTCTTTCAGCACATTCAGCTCTCTGAAAGTGAATGGAAATATGAACTGGATGTCCTGGTTGGCTTTGTCTTCAGCCCAGTCCAGGCTGTATTTCTGTGTTAAGACTGTTTTCCCAATGCCAGCCACTCCCTTTGTCAGCACTGTTCTGATTGGTTCATCTCTTCCAGGTGAGGCTTTAAAGATGTCTTCTTGTCTGATTGTTGTTTCTGGTCTGTCTGGTTTCCTGGATGCTGTTTCAATCTGTCTGACCTCATGTTCATCATTGACCTCTGCAGTCCCTCCCTCTGTGATGTAGAGCTCTGTGTAGATCTGATTCAGGAGGGTTGGGTTTCCTGCTTTAGCGATGCCCTCAAACACACACTGGAACTTCTTCTTCAGGGTGGATTTAAGGTTACGATGACAAACAGCAGCTGGAAGTTCTGAATAATAATAATAAAAATACAACTTTAACAATCATATTTTACAAAATGCTGATGACAATTTCTGACCCACTGAGAAATGACTGAACACACTGGTGTCACAAGTCTCATTTATCCAGCAGCTTAAATCTTTAGATAAATCCTCTTACGTCTCTGCAGACGGTCAGCCAGCTCCTCCTGCTTCATTCTCCTCAGGAAGTCCACTGTGATCTTCACAAATGCCTCTCTGCTGTTTCTCCTCTGCTCATCATCCTCCCTCTGAAACTCCAAGCACTGGGGCTTATTTGGATTCAGAGCCTTCTGGATCTTCTTCAGCTCGCTCTTCACAAAAGTGATGATGTTGTCCTCCAGCAGCTGGAACAGAATATTTATGAATGACCCACCACTCTGAACCTTAGTCCACACAACATCCACTTCTTTACGATCAAGGGGCATATCATCCGCGAACTCTTTACCAATTATAGGTTTGACTTTATCTGATTAACTGAGACTTTGTCCACAACTCCATGATCCCAAAACGTTGATGCTGTTCATATGAATGCAGCGATTTCAGTGGGAGAAACATTTTACTGGTGTTCAGAGCTGAACTACCAACAGGTTGATGATCAAAGCCAGAAACTTGGAGATGTTTCAGGTGACTGAGTTGATCGTACAGACAACTGGTCTTAAAGGTTCACTCTGTTTACACATACAGATCAGTATTTAAGGTTTGACTCTCATCATCCACTGGAGCACAAACTGGGCGTCATCAGGACACAACAACACAGAACAAACACCATCCCCACAGACACAGCAGCCAGCGAAGCAGAAGAACTTCACATCAAGAAGGTCCTGAGTAAATGTGAACGCTGGTTTGAGGGCGGAGTCAAGGAGGCCATTTATGTGAAAAGGAAAGACCATCTCTGAATGGAGGAGGGGCCTAAGGGTACAACTGTCACCATCTTACATGCTGTGATTGCAGCCATTCCCCAGCTCTCTGTGAACTGGACTCATGACCATTGATCAACAACCATTGATCAATGGTCCTGACAATATGCGTACCAATGATCAATGAACTGACCTCCCAGCCCATTGTTCCTTCAGTGGGCTGGTTTCAGTCATACAAATGTCCTGTTTATGAGATTGAAACCTGCAGTCAGCTGAGACTGAAGAAGTCACCTGATGATGATGAAACGTTTCTCCCACTGAAAACATCCAGATGAACAGAATCAAGCTTTTTGGGATTTACGTACCTGGATGATTGAGCATCAAGACACAACTCTGTGACTTTTCTCAGATGAATAAATCCTCTCCTCCAGCTTTGTTTACATCTACCAGCCCTGTGGCGCTGCCCAGGGAAATAATCTATGTGAGAGGTGGAAAGTCATACAGGTGTCTGCTCCTGCCTTCAGTTATTTTATCTACTGTGTGTCAACTGGCTGAACCTCCTCCAACTGTCTACTGTCTCCCTAAACTCAACAATGACTTCGTGATCTATCCATTCTCTGACCAAACACATCCTGCTGCAGGAGGTTAACATAGCAGCCAATGATGATCCCACTCACTGTGAACAACACATTTGGACCTGATTTGCTGCTCTGGTTTACACGTGAACTTCCACTGCTGCTGTCACCAACTTGAGAGGCTCTACAGAAAAACTGGACTTGTCCATAAAAATCATAAACTACATTATAAGGACAGCATTGCTCAATCAACTCTAATTACTACTGACATGTTATCTCTTCTAACTAAGGTACAGACACTCAAACTTGCTGCTTTCAGTGAGAAGTCAAATGTCTGAATATGAGCTGGAAGCTGCTGAGAGTCCTCCTCCTTCCCGTGGGGTTTACTTTCTCTACTACTTTCAATATAAACACGCCCCTTTCATGCACCTGCAGAGGGCCACCAGCAGATGGAGCTGTCTTAAACAAATCCACTTGGATAGTTAGCTGTAGATGATTTTCTCAGTATGATTGTAGGACTTTGAGTTATTCTTCAGATTTATTTAAACTCCTATATTGTGCACAAGTGTTGAGCGACCCATAATTTCTCTGTACTTTTCATAAGAGCAGCCAGACTTTCAGCTAGTTTTTGTTTTTTAAGAGCTCAAAGTTATTGAAGAAACAGTTATTCAGCTTCATTCCCACTGATCTCGACTACAAACTGTTTCACTTTGGTTTCTGTTTAAAGCCTCGATGTTTAAAACGTTTCCCTGTGATCACATTTGCACCGTCTGATTTCAAAGTTTGTTTTCTTTTGGTCGTTTAGTCCACAGAGTCCTTGGTGTTCTGAAAGGGACCTATAAATAAATGCATTATTATTAATAATAAAGTAGTTGTTGTACATGTACAGACCATAAATATGGAGTCCAGCTGTGTTTGATGCTGCTGGGCAGACTGACCACTGGGAACCTCTGAGCTCTGCTGCTCCACTCTGTGGAAGAACCATGAAGGATTAGATCAACACAGGATAACGATCCAGGAGTTTCTGCTCAAATAACTTCATCTGAATCAAGTCTGTCAAGTTTTAGACTCTCAGATTCTGAAGATATATTTTCTGTTTTCTATGAACTTTCTTTCATCAGTGATGGAAGTGATGATGCTGCAGAAGCTCAGAGGAAACTTTGAGACTTCATCAAACTGATAAATTCACTCACTGGAAGGTAAAACTGTGATGAACCATCAACTAATGCTCTCAGGAGGCCAAAGGTCCCTGAATGTAACTGTGCAGTAGATTCATCGAGTGTTTGAAACCTGACCACTTCCATATGTTTTCATTCTAACACAAGAAGTCCTTTTCTCATTGCTTTGATTTGAGTTTTCATTTGAGTTTTCCGAGTCTCGTATTTGGAGTCGAGTCTAATCAATGATCTGACAGAAGAACATTAAAAAGGATTTACCAGTGCTGTCAAAATTAACATGTAGGGTTAGGGGTTCATCTGTTATCATGATTAACATGATAACAACCTTTAACACGACACATCTGGAGAGCAGAACGACTCAAAATCCCTGAAATGTTTCTATCAACGCACTTCGAGCAGTTTGTCCGAGTAGAGTTACCTTTGCACACGTGCAGATGTGCAGCACATCTGTTAGTGACGGCAGCTGAACCAATCAGCTCAATATGGAAGATGATGAACACACACTGACCTCCCGATGGAAAGTTTGAGTATTAAAAAAATAACAAGACGGACCAGCCGACCAACATGAAGGATTCTGCACATCGTGACAGAAGGAATTTTCTTTTCACCGAAGCACTTCCAGCTTAAAATATCACAACGATGCAAAGCACTGATGACACAACTGCCAAGTGGACAAACTGCAGACCTGTTAGTGTTGTTAATAACATAGTTTTGGTTCCTCGTGTCAAAGACTTGAAGAAGAGTGACAGAGAGTGTTAGACTGCTGCAGGATCAGTGCCACCTCCACAGACCTGTGAAGAAAATGATTGTTTGACAGATGGGCTCAGATTCAGGATCAGCTGAGGAGTTTGTGGCTGACAGAATCCTGCAGGTACAGAGCAGAGCCCATCATTAGCATGCAGGACTGTCCCTGGGGGGGTCGGCTCATTCAGGAGGTTAATCAATGTTTACATGTTCAATAAACATGTTAAGTGTGTAAATTTGCCCTTTTCTCTCGAGTCTGTTTGCTCATGAAATGAACTTTGATTCGTTTACATTAAAAATGATGTTTAATGGTGATTAATCCAAATGAATCCACAGTAACCCTGTGATGAGTCTGATTAAACATTTTCATTAACAGCAGTAATATAGATGATATATTATTATATATTAGTGCACACTTAGCTTTTAGTATATATGTTTGTTACAAAGTTGTATTTACAGCAGAGAAGCTGAGTTAAAGACTGAAAACTATTCAAAGTCTCTTTGAATTGAAGCGTTTAACATTCTTTGTGTTTATTCTGCATTGACTTCATTATATGGTGTAAACGTCTGTTACAGGCTTAAATATAAAGTTGGAAAAATGTAACTGCAGCTATTGATCAAGTAATTGTGATTAATCAGGATTAATGACAGAAGATTGTGTCATTAATTAGTCATGTTTTAATCTACTGACAGCACTAGTGTTCACTCTGGTGCCTCCAACTGTTTTACGCCCTTTCAACACCTTCGTGGTCAAAAGTGTACACGCACAAAATCTACAATAAAACCCTCACGCAGCAATAGGACAGACACACAATCCATTTATCTCTGTGTCTCAAACACACACACGTGTATTCAAAGCCTCGATTTGTTCATATTTCATCTGTTGTGTTTTTATCTTCAGCGTTTTCAGTGTTGCTGCATTTACACCAAAAATGTTTCCATTGATGAATCAGATTGATTTGAATGTGTTTCATCCATACAAATCCCTCCCTGGTGGTCACATGACTCTATAACATAACAGGAGTCATGTGACAAGAGTTTCATGCTGTAAAATGTCAAAATGGTTGAATGTGGTGGAGTAAAAATGTGAGATAACAGCTACTTTTCTTCAATATGAAATGTTTGCAGGGCCTGACAGGAAGTGGACAGACGCTCTGATCACTTCCTGTTTGCTGAAGTGGGTTTTCAGTTGTTTAGAAACCAAAGGCTTGTTTTAAAAGACAGTTTAAATGGGACTGAGGGAACGACGTGTTTGTAGTTTATATCCAACAACATCGAGCAGTTAAATCAAAGAGTTCATGTTGCTAACAGCTCACCTCTCTGCAGCAGACACAGGCTGGACTTTAAAATCAATGAGACCACCTTTAGACCGGTCACTCCTTAAGGACACACAGCTGGGTCCAGGTTCAGGTCCAGCAGGTCTCCCATGGATCCTGTCAGAGAAGAAAAATGTGTTTTGAGAATGAGCAGAAGGAAACTCCAAAGTAGTGTTTCACAGTGTAAGAACAGAGCGCCACCCAGGGGTCATTTACACTGTGCAGGACTATTGATGGTCCCACTGTGAGCAGCAGGAGTTTAAATGTTGGACATGTTTGATAGAAATAAGGAATAAAGGTTCAGTGACTTCCTTTGAGATGCAGTTTAGAGACCAGGAAACATCAAACAGTTCATTTAAATCAGATAAACTGACATCAAAGAGTTCATGTTGCTAACAGCTCACCTCTCTGCAGCAGACGCAGGCTGGGATTTAAAATAAATGGGACGATCTTTAGACGCGTCACTCTGTAAGGACACAGAGCTGGGTCGAGGTCCAGGCTGGTTCCTGTGAATAATGATGCAGCAGTGATGTGAGTGCTGAGCTGTGACATGGAGAAGAGTCATGGACAGTTAGAGATGGTCATCTCACCTCTGAGCTTTGGTCTGGCTCTCATGTTCCCCACACAGAGTGCTTTTAGAGGGAGGGGCTCCCTCCTCTCTGTCCTCACACTGATCCATGCTGCTCAATTCAGCTCACACACACTTTCTACCTGCAGAGGAAACACAAATCATTCATGTGCACATCAGCTGAAATCCTCCTTCCATCATGTGTGCTGTCCAAATATCAGCTGCTTCTTTCCTGCTTCATCTCAGTGTCAGCTGGATGCAGTCAGACAGCAGTGTGAGGCAGAGGAAGCTGCCATCAGCTGCTCTGCTATCAGTCCACTAGATGGAGCCTGAAGCACACACGATGCATTCACTGACACACACTGTTTCACTGTGACTGGAAGCTTCAGTCAGTCCAACACGTGTGAACAACATTTTAAACATTTCAGCTGATCCAGGATTCAAAGAGGATCAGCAGAGTTAAAGCTTCACACTAATTCTTCCTGCTGAGTTTGCAGAGAACTGCACACACACTGATTCACTGCTAATGAGAAGCTTCTTCCATCCAGTAATTCATCATCCATCAGCTCTGCTGCTGCTCTCAGTCCTGGACTCTGATCACAAACTAAAAGCAGCTTTTTAACTCGTGTCTGTAAGAACTCTTAGTGTTAGCTTAGTGTTAGCTTAGCTTTAGCTTAGTGTTAGCTTAGCGTTAGCTTAGCGTTAGCATGCTGTGTGCTAGCTTAGCGTCAGAGCTCTGCAGGTGTCTCGTGTGTAAATATTAATCACAGTGACAGTAAAGGAGGTAAAGGGCTGTGACGTCATCACGTACGCTGCGTCCTCTGTGGGCTCTGAGTGAACTCAAAGTACAAACTACAAGTACACAAACACGAACGTAGCTCAGAGTGGCGGACACACTCGGCCTCGTTGGTCCAGCTGTGAGTCCGTTACCGTGAACTATGGAGCGGCAGATTTGTGCTGAACTAAGCTGCACACAGCTGATGTTAGCCAGGAAACATTACACACTGACTTTAATGGAGAGACCGGAAATACAAACACACACAGTTTGTTGTGTGAAGAAATCAAACACGAGCTGAACAAACAGTAAAGTTCCTAAAGACAAACTGTTAAAGGAGGAAACAAAGCAAACTTACAGTTTCTTCACACCAACAACAAGCTCCACTCCACACCTGGACACTAAACACGGACACACAGGTGAGCTGCTTCCTGGAAGGAGGCGGGGCTCCACCTGAAACTCAGCACAGGTGGGAGGGGCTCAGCTCTGTGTGTGCTGATGTGTTAACTTTAAAAATATGCCGTCTGACTGCTCAGACTGAGTCAGAGTAAAGTTCACATGCTGACGTGTGGAGACATGAAACCTTGTTGTAGCTGCAGGTGTGAACACACTGATCCCAGATCAGCTCTGCTGTATTTGTAACATGAACATTTCTGCTGCAAAGCTTCAAATGTTCAGCATGTTTCTCTGTTTCCAGTCTATAGATCCAGTCACACTTTCTACCTTCACCTGTGCAGTAAAGACTGAGAGCAGAGCTGAAAGCAAGCGTCCAATCAGTGAGCAGCATCAACACCTGAGCTTCATTCAGACTCTGTTATTGAAGATGTTGTTGGTACAAAGTTCATCTGCTGCTCACATGAATCCATGAAAGATTTATTTCACTGAATGTTTCTTCAAAGCTCATTTCAACCTGTTGAAGTCATGAATGAAAGTGCAGACTGAGAGTGGATCACATGATGTTTGAGGTGTGTCATGTGACATGTTCAGTATTGTCACACATGTCTAGATTGTCCCTGATATCATAACTGCTCAAACACTGATGATTATATTTGAAGAATTATTCCTGATGGCAGCAAAGTTTGAATGGAGCTCTCTGTCTGTGCTGATTTGTCGCCCTCTGGAGGTCAAAGCACAAACTGCATGATGTCACTGTAACCACCACAGAGACAGGAAGTGTTTTTATGACTGAAACACTGAAATGATGCTAACGGCTGTCGTTAGGCTCACTGACAGCAGTGCTGATGTGTTCATGTCAAACACTGGCTCAGGTCAGACTCCTTCATCCTTCTCCAGCGTGAGGCCGCCCTCAGACCCACAGGAGCTCTGACCTTTGACCTCCTGACCCTAACCATTTTAGTCTTGTTGCATCTTTAAATGCAAATCCTGTGAAATGGTCAGGGGCGGCTCTAGAGAAATTTTCTTAGGGTGGCAAAATCAAAGCCTTTTTCCCCCAAACACATATGCAGGTGGTTACATGTGGTTAAAATGATTCAAATGCAGTAAGTATGCACGTTTTTCATATAAATATAGTCTATAACTTAATTATTGTCTGTACCCACATGATTACACACTTTAGTTACATGAAACATGTGAGTTTTGATGTTATGTACTGTACAGCCTGTATATTAAATACATATGTAGCCCAATAAGTATAAACTCCAGAAAGCTACACAACATGGGGCGCTTCATTTACAAACACAAGTCTAACTTAAGTTTCACTGTTTTTGTTAGAAAACAGTCACATTGTTGCAGCTTAAATTACACAAAATGTCAGAAATCTGCACTGTCATGAACAAACATGTAAACCTCATTTTTCATGATTTGTTGGATTCACCCTCTGAGGTCTGAAATACAACCGGACATTTGTGACTCCTTTGAGTTTACGTTTGTATTTCACCCTCAGATTGTTTCATTTTATTTTTTCCTCCTCTTGCTTTGTTTGGTATCTTTTCAGCTCAACTGAATTTAGTTGTTTTTTCACTGACATACTGCATTAGTATTACTATTACTATTAATGTAACTATTACTGATCTGAAATCACACAAAGAACCTAAAATCCTAGCAGTATTTTTTACTGTAAAAAAACCACAGACGTGTTGGGTAAATGTTTATAACTTGAAATGCAAATATAAATTGTACATTTTGTAAACAGATACAACTATTTATCTAAAAATGCAGCCAATACACCTGCTGTTTTTTCATTTTCTACAACCATTTAAAATAGCACTCACCTTCCTCCATTTCCACAGTGTAACATCCACCCACCTGTGTAAAATCAGAAATTCCCATGGTGTTGTTCAAAATGTGCTCTGGCACAATCATAAGCATCGCTTGCTGCTGAAAACAAGAAGAAAGCCGGTCCTGCTATGAGCTGAACCATTTGTTAATGTGGAGGGGGGGACACTATGGAATATATCCAGTTCTAGCATTTATATTCACTGCTGACTGTAACTACGCTCAAACTGTTAAACTTATTTTAATAAACAACACTGTCATATGCAAAACTGGGGTGGCACTTGGGGTGGCAAGGGATCATTTTAGGGTGGCACTTGCCACCCCATGCCACCCTTCTACATCCGCCCCTGCTGATGAAGCCAACAGGTTCGCTTCATTTGCAAAAAGCAGATATGAGTTTCTGAGGCCACAGTCTTCTGTGGCTGAAGGGGAATCAGGGGAAGCCCTGGAGGAGTCCACCACCCACCAGAAACAGGTCTGAGCTCTCACTGCAGTGGTAAAGGGGCTACACAGCCCACATGAGGCTGAGGGATGCAGCCTTCTGTCAGACTGTCACTAACACAGAGAAACACCCGTGTACACTCATACTCATGGGCACATACACCAATCAACCTAACCCCACTAACTGCTCGTCTTTGGACTGTGGGAGCCAGAGAACCCAGAGAGGACCCAGACATGGGGAGAGCATGCAAACAGCTTAGATGTTGGATTTGAACCCAGAACCTTCTTGCTGTCAGGAAACAGTGCCAACCACTTTTCCACTGTGCTGCCTGTTTGACTCTGATACACCCATTTTTGAGCTCTTAAAAACAGCCCTCCACACAACAGAGACAAACCATAAAGGACTTTGTGGCTTGTAGCAACCAAAGAAAGTTTAAGGTGCAAAATAAAGAGGTTGAAAGGAAAGTAATAAAGGAAACATGTAATTATAACAGTAATGTTGGCTGTGTATCACGTGTGGCATGTCATTGTGGGGCTGGCCTCTGCTGGGATTGAGAATATGTGACGGCGGGGGCAGGGTTGGTTACTGGGGTTTATCCTGATCTCCTGTTTAGTGGAACTGTGCTCCTTTGAATCCACAGCACTAACCTGGCACACACACATAAAATGCATCATTGCTACAGAGCACAGCAGGACTCATTATGAGTGGTGGGGCAGGCTGGATGGTGTTGAGGAGTCGTATCGCAGTGACATTGGCTCCCCTGCTTCACTCTCTCCTGCCCCACTAATGCAACTCACTAATCCCTCTGTCCCCTTTAGGTGGGGCTCACGCTGACAAGATAAAATAAGCTGCAGGACTGGTGGGTGGGGGCTGTGCTGTCAGCCCCCCTGGGTCTGCTCCTCTGTGATCCTCAGTGGGCCAGTATGCCTCTCCTGGTAGCTCCATGGGGGATGGTGTGGTGGGTTGGTGGGTGCCATGGCGACTATGTGCGGACTTCACATTTTTGTCTGCTGTGACAGCTCCTTGATCTGGGCGGGGCCAGTGGGGTGTGGGTAGGTCCTTTGTGGGGCTTTGGACGTTGCCTGAATATTGTCAGGCAGCTGGGTGCTGTGCCTCGACCCTTTCTTCCTTTGCATTTGTGGTTTGGTGCCATAAATGCACAACATAGAAGAGCCACCTCGACGGGACAACACTCAGCGGTTCATCTGTCTCTCTTCCACAGCATGTCTTTATCCTGTCTTCCTTCTCTCACCCCAACCAATCACAGCAGATGGCCCCGCCCCTCCCTGAGCCTGGTTCTGCTGGAGGTTTCTTCCTGTTAAAAGGGAGTTTTTCCTTCCCACTGTCGCCAAAGTGCTGCTCATAGGGGGTCATATTGTTGGGTTTTTCTCTGTATGTATTATTGTACGAGCTACCTTACAGTATAAAGCACCTTGAGACGACTGCTGTTGTGATTTGGTGCTGTGTAAATAAAACTGAATTGAATTAAGAAACAACTCTTAGATTCCTCACATGATTCTCCTGTATTCCTACGGGACGCCAAGGTAATATAACATGGAAGTGTGTCGCAGTGCCTGGTGGCCACATGTTACCCATAAACTGTCAACCTGACCGTACTGTAGCTACGTCCAAAGACTAGTTAAAGATTAAAGCTTTTTGGGGGGTTAAATCTGACATAAAGAAAGAAAGAATAACATTAAAGTCGATTCTTTTGATCACTGTGGTTCTACTTTGAGGATATGACGTGTAAAAACCCTCAGTTGTGGCTGGTGGATCTCACATTCCTGGTCTTTGTAATTCCAGTTCAATGAAGCCTCATTTTCACCTTTTTCCAGGTAAATTTTCCCAACTGTTCTAATGTCCATGCTGTGGCATTGTCCCATCATTTGTATTTCCTGTTAATGGATTTTTAATATGGTCTGGGAAATTACTATATATGAGTAACTTCCTGTTGTATTGCAGCTTAAGGCCATTGTCACTGAAATAAAGCCCAAGTTGTAATAGTTTGCATCCAGAACGAGGAAAAGGAAGAAACCCAAACACTGCTCAGTGGATGAGTCCGTCCTGGAATAAATACCAGGACAAAACTAAAAAGAAGAGCTTGTTTCCTCGAAGCAACAACAGAAAGCTCTTTGTCTCTACAGATGTTTCTGGGAAACACGTTAACAATATTTAAACATTTGTTCTTAATAAACGTTTTTACTTAATGATGCTTTATGATATTTCTATCTGACCTAATGCAGCAGCGTATCCACATGAACTCTGCAGTGTTTCTACCCAGAGGCCACCGTGGTCCTTCTTTACTAATGCTGAGGGTTTTCTCCCAGCCGTGATAGCCTTTGACAGGTAAACTGAGTCATTCCAGCCCAGTGCAAAAATGACCTCCCTGTCTGCTCTTAACTTCACGCATCGATGCTAAAACGTTGCATAACTGAACCTGCAGACTGTGATCCTGTAGCTGTCGAGGAGAGGGCTTGATGCCGTCCATCTTCTGCTCAATTAACAACGCCTGCAACCTTTTGAGCCTTGGTCCTGCTACAGTCACAAATATAACATCATCACTCTTTATTTGATCCACTACACTGCTGTCATTTCTCTGTTATGGCCCCACAAGGTCACTGAATCCCCCTCAAACCCACAGCACATGTACAAGTTTTCAAAGCGGTGTTCTAATCTGCTTCGAGCTTTCATCATTTTAGCCAGCCCCTCCGATCTTCTCCAGGTAAACACTACAAAGAAAGAGTTCAGTCTGCATAAAACATCTTGTGCATGTCACACGATACAGCATCCACAGCAGTATACACTGCAAACAGCAGAAGCTCTTCCTTCTTAGCCTTCGGTCCAGATGTGATGATCTCCTCCTGCTTTTGGTTCACATCACCTTTCTCCTGAAAATCTGAGCTGGGCTTGACAAACCCTCAGCTCAGCGTGATATAAAGGTAGCTCTTCTAGTGTATTTGCCATCTCCTGAGCTCTCATTGTTACCATCTCACATTCTTCTCCAATCCATGGTTAGGGTGCTGCTCATAGGGGGTCAAAGTTCAGAGGAAAGTTTGTTCAGCAAATGAATGACAATAAATCATACATGTTTGCTGATTCACAGGTTAACAGCCTGGAGGAACAGGGCTGTGTCGTTCCTGTGATGTGATTCAGCTTTATTTCAGCCACTCAACAAAACAACATTATATTATATTTAATATATATTAAATATGTGCCAACTGATTCAGTACGTTTCATGTAGAAATATGTGTGGCAACTTTTTGTTGCAGCAATGATCTCAAAACACGGGGGGGGGGGCTAAGATGAATGTCTGCTGTGAGGACAGGGGGTGTGCATGTGCTCAAGTCACGTGACACGTCATTTACGCAACATTTGGTCGATTTCAAAGTTACAGTGAGATAAAATCATGTTATGGATTGCACTCAGTATATTGTGCCGACATGGTGAGATTGTGTCTGTCGAGCCGAGGAGAGCGTCGCACAATGGTTCAAACTCAAAATCTTACCAAGTATATTTGTCTTATTTCTAGTCAAAATTATCTCATTACACTTAAAATAAGACACAATCAGCTACAGGGCAACATTTCAGTAAGCTAAAGGAACTTGTTTCAAGACAGTGAATCTTGAAACTAGAGAAAAACTAGAGATTTTTCACTTGTTCCATTGGCAGATTTTTTTCACTTATTTTAAGCTAAAATATCTTGTATTAATTGAAAATAAAAAAATTTATAAATCAGTATTTGAAAATAAATTATTATTCCATTAATAAATACTTCAAATCAGAAAAAAAAGAAATAAAATCTCAATAAAAACCTCACATCAAAAATCCTTTTCCTGTGTCGTCTCATGTCCAACATCTGTGTAGGCAGAGTGTAAACACAGAGGCTGAATGGCCTTTGGTATAGGTGCAAAGCTAAGACTGTCTAACCAATGACAGAGCTCCTTACCTCGCACCGGCTAATTTGCATTGCTCCGGGATTTTGGAAATTTATCCATTTATTCATTATGATGTGGTTCAGCATCATAATGCTGAACCACAGAAACACACACACACACACACACACACATATATATATATATATATATATATATATATATATATATATATATATATATATATATATATTAGGGGTGCAACGATACTCGTATCGATATTGAACCGTTCGATACAGTGCTTTCGGTTCAGTACACATATGTATTGAACAATACAACATTTTTAATTTATTTCATCAACTTTCCTTCTGCAGATGCTGTCTGTGTTGAGCGCTCAGTGGATCTGCGTTCGACTACTCCGCCTAGGCTGCACTGTCGAGCACAGATCCACTGAGCGCAGTGCAAGCTAGCGAGACAGAAGCTAAGCTCCTTGCAACATGGCAAACTGAACCTCCCCCACCCTCATTCAGATCTGGCCTTTGGAACTATTTTGGTCTTCATGTGACGTATGACCCTGAAGGTAAGCGCGTCATGGACTAAAGTAAAACAGTATGTTGGATGTGCCACGCAATGCTCAATTACATGGGTGGGAGCTAGTGTGTTAGCGCAGTTAGCTCGTTAACGTGTTGACGCCGT
This sequence comes from Maylandia zebra, assembly GCF_041146795.1. Classification (NCBI taxonomy): domain Eukaryota; kingdom Metazoa; phylum Chordata; class Actinopteri; order Cichliformes; family Cichlidae; genus Maylandia; species Maylandia zebra. The sequence continues at coordinate 1,458,561 of NC_135170.1, forward strand.
CCAGCCCCACGCACGGGGCGATCCGCGGTCGCTCGTTAACGGAGATTTGCCGTGTTGTGGCGTTAAGGTCATTTCAGATTAACGCTGACAGCACTAGTGGGAACACAACGAATATGACTGCACATTTACTCCGACATCATCCTGGTGCAAAGACAAGTGGAAGCCGACAAAAACAACAAGCACCATGCTACAAACTTTACCCGAGTCATTTAGACAGCCGTTAGCACAGGATTCTCCTTATGGGGACCTGATATGTTTAATATGCTGCTGAGAATATAGCCCAGAAGAAGCGTATAGTATAGCTTTTATTTTGAAAGAGCCATTTCTCTGTAATAAACTCTCTTTTCCAAAGATGAGCGATTCCTCCATCAGATAGATTTATTTATTTTTTATTACTTTGGTGTTTCAGCAACATTAAATTTAAAAACTGTACTTTTGAGTTAAAATATATATTTATAATTTTAATAACTGACAAATTAAAAAGGCATGAACATTTTTTTTGTATCGAAAAAATATCGAACCGTGACACCAAAGTATCGAACCGAACCGTGAATTTTGTGTATCGTTGCACCCCTAATATATTTGTATATATGTGTGTGTGTATTTATACATCAATCCATTTTCTTGCTTATGGAGTTCAGGGCCTGGGACCTACTCCAGGGGCCCGTTCTTCGTACGTCGCTTACTACATCCAAGATCAAATGACACATCCAAGATCAAATCATCGCGCTAACCGTGAGCTCGCTAATCCGGTTCCCCGAACACACCTGCTGTTGACGATTACTACAGCTGGACGCAGGAATGTGACATCACTGGGTGTCGTAAAAGGGGCTACGCATCGATAGTAGAAACATTGATCGGCAACCCGCTGATTGGTCGGCGAAAATGTCGAAGGGGCGTGCTCGGTATTTTCCGGCAGCAGAGCAAGAACTCATGAGTGAGGGATTTCAGGAGTTTCAGAGTTTAATTAAAACGCAAGAGAACACTGCAAAGGCTGCAAAAGCAAGGAGAGAGGGCTGGCAGGAAGTTGCTGACAAATCAAACTCGTAGGTAATTTAATAATAATAATAATAATGGATTGGATTTATATAGCGCTTTCCAAGGCACCCAAAGCGCTTTACGATACCACTATTCATTCACTCCCACATTCACACACTGGTGGAGGCAGCTACGGTTGTAGCCAGGCTGCCATATCGCGCCATCGGCCCCTCTGGCCAACACCAGTAGGCGGTAGGGTAGATCTATCATATGACACTATATTGTCCAATATCATATGGCATTATATTATATTATAATATGTTATATTATATCCCCTTTCACATTAGAGCCACAACAGGACCCACAAGAACATGGGAACAAGTAAAAGTGGAATACAGGAGTATTCTACAGAATGGTAATATTTATCACTTATATTGCTTTGCGTCTCTTGGCAAGGTAATACTGGCCTGTAATACTCTGTTAGTTTGTTCATAACAGCAACCAAGAAAAGGGCAGAGGAAAAAAAGACAGGTGGTGGTCCTGCACCCCCTCGTCAACAAGTTGGTTAAGTAAATAATACCCTCACGGGAATATCGATATCTCTCTATGAGCACACTGTCGCGCTGAGCTAAAGGATCCTGTCTGTCCCGCAATATACGCTGAATTCTGAGGACTCTCCTTATCAATCTTGCACCTTCCGCAATGGGTTGGTCGCGTATACGGACAGGACATGGCTGCGACAGGCTTCCCAAATCCACCTTCGCTTTTATAGCCGTGGTCTCTCATCTTGATTACACGAAGTAATTTACAATTACTACTCTGAAATATGAATTACATCTGTAATAATCACATACATGTAATAGAATGTTAATAGTTCATTTCCCTTTTTTAGGAAATGACCTGTATGTATCTGTGTGACATCAATAAAAGGATCAAGTGCTGCATTATCTTTAGTTACATTGATGTTATTTATTTATGGTGAAACAGTGGAAAAATATCGCTGTTGCTTTCGTATAAATGAAGCGGACATACCTGCGTGGCCGCGATCTAATCCTGTTTACATAAAGTAAACCTGCTCCCGAGCAGGTTTACGCTTACGGCTCTGTTGCTATGACAGCAAGTCCCGGATGAGCTTCGGGGAACCGACTGATCCAGGATCACGCGAAATCATCAACAATCTAATCCGGCTAACCTACTTAGCGAGGTACGAAGAACGGGCCCCAGGTCAGCTTTAAGTGTTTATAAACATGAACATTATGAACTCATGACTCCCTTGGGAAGCCTATGGTTTTTCATAGGCAGGGGATATTTGTTTTATCACAGTTCATTACCAAACAGAGCAGGGTTCTAGTTGATTTGTGGCTTTTAGGATATTATGTATAGGTGTGTAAAAGTGGAGTGAATATAATTACAAACAGCAATGCTAGTGGAGTGATGACAGACAGGGCGGTTGGGGGGTGGTGAACAGTTTGCCAACAGTTCTCCCCTGTAGAGAAGGACATCTGCCATTTCTTTTTCCTTTTAGTCAAACAATTCAGGTAGTGATGAAAGAAAATCAGACTGTGGCAGTGCTTCCAGCAGGTAACGGAGTGATAATGCAGAGTTTTTACTGCAGTGGACAGTCCCTAGTGTGACCATCGCTGGAACCAACCAGCTGATTTACACCATGGCAGCAGTCACCAGTGAAGTTCTTGGCTGCAACATGAACAATCTCAAGTAGCAATGCCTCCCATGGAGAAGGACACTAAGGCTAAACCCTTGAGGCGACTTTTGTTGTGATTTGGCGCTATATAAATAAAATTGAATTGAATTGAATTGAAAGACCAAGGGAGCACGAAGGGATGTTAGCCAACTATCAGAGCTGCAGAAAGGTGCGATGAAGAAGGTGCCTAAGAAGTACAGCAAGCTCCCCATACCTGAGGCCTTGGAAACTGCCAAGCAACGACTCAAAGCCTTGGCCAGCCGCTTGAAGGGACCATACCAGAGAGATAGAAGGCAGGAGAATTAACTAAGAGTAATCTACAGTTCAAGGTATATTCTCAGTGGCAGGGGGACACTATGAGAAGAGCCCCACCAAGGCTGGAGATGGAGCAATACTGGAAGAGCATATGGGAGTAGGATGCAACCCATATGGAGATGCTCTGTCGCCGCTGCTGTTCTGCATAGGCCTGAACCCTCTCAGTGAGGTCTTTGACAAGACTGGCTACAGATGCAGACTACAGAATGGAGCAGTTGGATCAAACTACCAGAAGGCAACATTGAAGACATAGAGGACAGTTACAAGTACCTGGGGATCCCGCAGGTGAATGGGAACCATGAAGAGGCCGCCAGGAAAGCTGCATCCACCAAGTACCTGCAGAGGGTCAGGCAAGTCCTGAGGAGTCAGCTGAACAGTAAGAACAAGATCCGGGCCATCAACACCTACGCCCTGCCCGTGATCAGGTACCCTGCTGGGGTAATAGGCTGGCCAAAGGAGGAGATAGAAGCCACTGACATAAAGACAAGAAAGCTCCTTACCATGCATGGAGGGTTTCACCCCAAGTCCAGCACCCTGAGGCTGTACGCTAAGCGGAAGGAAGGGGGCCGGGGACTGGTGAGTGTCAGCACCACAGTCCAGGATGAGACAACGAACATCCAAGAATACATTGGGAAGATGGCCCCAACTGACCGAGTGCTCAGTGAATACCTCAGGCAGCAGAAACCCAAGAAAGAGGAGGGAGACGAGGAACCATCATGGAAGGACAGGCCCCTGCACGGTATGTACCACCGGCAGATAGAGGAGGTGGCTGATATCCAGAAATCCTACCAGTGGCTGGACAAAGCTGGACTGAAAGACAGCACAGAGGCACTAATCATGGCAGCACAAGAACAAGCTCTGAGTACAAGATCCATAGAGGCTGGGGTCTATCACACCAGGCAAGACCCCAGGTGCAGGCTGTGTAAAGATGCCCCAGAGACAATCCAGCACATAACAGCAGGGTGCAAGATGCTAGCAGGCAAGGCATACATGGAACGCCATAACCAAGTGGCCGGCATAGTGTACAGGAACATCTGTGCCGAGTATAACCTGGAAGTCCCGAGGTCAAAATGGGAGATGCCCCCAAAGGTGGTGGAGAATGACCGAGCTAAGATCCTGTGGGACTTCCAGATACAGACGGACAAAATTGTGGTAGACAAACAGAAGAAGACGGCCGTAGTGATCGATGTAGTGGTCCCGAACGACAGCTGCATCAGGAAGAAGGAACACGAGAAGCTGTAGGGGTACCAAGAGTTGAAAGAAGAACTGAAAAAGATGTAATTTCTTACAAAGAAAGACATTTCTTGAACCATTTGGCAGTGTTCAGCCTTTTCTCCGTTTCCCTTCTGTAACAATGATTTCTTTACAGCCTCCCAGACAGCTGTTTGGGAATCACGCTGTTGCAGAGATGCTATTGTGCCTGTCAAACTATGTTGTCTTTGGCATTTTGTAAGAAATTAAATGTGTTTGAGAGCACAGTTTAAAAGATACAGTTTAAAATTGGTTCTTTGCTAAGTCTGTTATGTACGTGCTAGACACAATACTGGTTCATCCCTTGACTTGAGTGCCTTTTTTTATGTTTCAGTGATTCATGGGTCAATGGCTTAACAAACAAAAACATGCTTCTGAAATGCTTGATTTTCTTTAGGATTGGTTAAACTAAAAGACGTTGACAAGGAATTTTAAGGGTTTTAGGAAGCATAAAACCGAAATCAGTTGTATTGGATACGAGTATAAATGAGTGCTTAGGCTCATGCAAGAAAAAACATCTTAGACAGGATATGACAAAACATACTGTGATACAATTCTTCATTACTACAGCTCATTGAGTGCTTTTGTAAAAAGTCAAATCTGTGTGCTCCATTAAACCCTGTAGAAGTTGTTTCGAATGCTGACAGTGGACAAACAAAGTTGTCATTTAGCTTAAACATTAACAGTAGAAAAGGCCCGATAGGAATCTAACATCCTTGGAATCAAGCTGTGGGAGTGAGTTTTGAAACCTTTCTGTAGGACTGCTTTAAACTTGCCTTCTTGGTGATGTGTGTCTGATGTCTTGTTTGACTTGAGCAGATTCTTTACGTGCTTTAAGTTTCTAACACATTTGCTTTAACCAGTAATTGAAACTGCTGAGTAAGAAGTACTAAAGTGGGTGTTGAGCATGTTGGGTGTGTCCTTATTACCTGTTTCGATGTTTTCTTTTAATTGAAAGCGTTTCATGAATATGAAATGCTTCTGCGTAATGTTAAACGTTATAAAATAATCTTATGATTTAAACTCTGTATTCATGGCTTATTCTTTCCTGGCCTTTCCTGTAAGCACTTTTATGCTCGGTGGTAAAATATCACAGAACTAGCAGTTTGGCGAGTGTCATACCGCCTGGATTAGTGGCTCAGCTGGTAATTCAGAGATTTATGTAGCTTAGTTTGCTGTGTCATGCTGATTTGGGGAGACTGGACACAGACCTGAGTCATTCTCTTCTGGGTGATCACAGTGGTTACTCTCCTCCCTTCCTCATCTCACCCTGCAAAGAAATCTTTGTTGTTCTGCCTTGACCTCTTCCTCTGTGTTAGTTTGCTGTCCTTTCATTAGCTAGCTTTAGGACTTCTCCTCTCCTCCATGAATTTATCCCCACTAATCCCATTACATGCTTGTCCTTGTCCCACATTTATCAAACATACTTTTTAAAATCAAACAGTTAGAAATGACATTCATTACTTCATTATGTAACATGTCCCTGTGATCTAAACAGCCTGTTAGCCCTCGGAGCACATTTAAGTAAATTGAAATAATTGTGCCGATAAATTGGATTTGAAAGCTCTTATTCTAATTTTCTGTTTTGATGATATTTGGGATATGCTGTTTATGTAGAACAGCTAAAACTAGTTCTTTATATTCCCATATAAATGATAAACACATATTATTTACAAAACACTGCCCGGTGGACGCCAAAGGACGGCCTGTTTTGATTACGCTGGGATCTTTTTGGACTGCACATTTTTGGTCTACGATCAAAGCTGCCACACCACGCTGGATTAATCTCCCAGTAGCTGAGTTTATGAAGTCATAAGAAAGGAATGTCCCACACGTTCCTGCTGTTACACCATATTTGGACTGGGACACCTTTGCTAACCTCTGTTGCTCAATGACACACTGATTTGAATCTGGAGGCGCTGGCGACATATTTGCAGCAGTGTGGGTTCACAGAGGCTGTTTGGACTCTGAGCATGTGACACACCAGTAGCGTGCCACGCTGGGCCTCTCGGGGTGGCGTACAGTGTCACTGTGTGTGTCTATTTAAGTGTTTGTCGTGTAAATGAGGACAACCAAGATATGTGAAGTATAGAGTGGTGTACCACAGTGACAGGTTAATGTCAGTGTGAGTGTGTGTAGCAGTTTGTGTGGCCAGAGAAGGTCAGCAGCCTCCAGAGGACAAAGCGCTTGTGTTCTTCCACAATCACCCGTTTGATCAGACAGATCATTTGGCATCTGTCAGGCTAAAAACAACAACACAACATGAAACCAAGCATACGCTCTGCAGTCCTGCAGCTAACTCCTGACAGTCTGTCTGCTGTAGGCTGAAGAAATCAGGGGCTCATTCATCTGCACCTGTCAGCGTCTTTATGCTAACAATAGATCAAACAGTATGTGTCCACAGAATGTGTAATGTTGAAGGTTACCGTACATCCTTATCTCCAGCACTGAGAATCAGTTATCACTGATCGCTGTCTCTGCTTTGTTTTGACATATTTCAGTTGCCTCACTTTATATTGTAAGGTAAATACCCTACAACATTACAGAGAAGAAGAAGTAATCCCAGGCTCGGTGAGGGGCAGCCATCTGCCGTCACCAGCTGGAGGTGATGAGTGGAAGACGGAGAAAACATTCTCCACAGATTTTCTATAGAAGACTCGATAGGCCACTCTTATTTTCATCCACTGCTTCGTTACCTCGACACGATGTTTTGGATCATCGTCATGCTTGAACATCCATCTTCATGGGACGAAGGTTCCTCGTCACAGTACGATACGCGGTCCTGTCTATTGGCCCTCCATGCAGGGAGGTCATCTTGTGCTCTTAGCAGAAAAGTGACCCATGTTTCCACCGCTTTACTGTGGGGGTGGTGTTCTTTGGTTTTTAGTGATTGTAAAGAAGTTTTCACAGACAAACCATCACAAAAAACCCATTAAGTGCCAACATAACATAAACCTGTAGTTTTAAAAATAAATAACTACGAATTTTCAAAAACTTCTTAACAGAAAATCTGTTTAAACAAAAAGGTTTTGAAGTGCTTTTTAAAAGAATGGACAGAGTCAGCTGTAGACTGGTGCAGAGCCTTGGTGGTTTCTCTAATCCAGCACAGAGGCCAGTACATTAATCTAAATGCAGTGACACAAACACATTGATAATTTCTTCCAGTTCAGCAGAGGAGACCATGTTTAGAAATGTTAGGAGTGAGATAAAGATTTTACACAGTTGAAACTCAGAGAAGACTCAAACATTACACCAAGATTTTGAATGCTGAACTTAGCATGTGAACAAAAACAGAATAGAATGCATTTTATTGTCACTACACACATGCACAATAAGCTTCAGAGCATCTCCTATTCAGTGCAGACGTGGGAAAAGAAAGAGGGGTGAGTTGCACAGTTCTGCAGCACTATCTACTAATATAGAAACAAAACATAGTGCTATATATTACAGTGTGGGTTACTGCACCTAAATTAAGTGTTGCACAGTGGTGATGATAGTTGTGTAGTCTGTGTGTAGAGGTCCTAGATTGGGGGGTGGAACTGTGTTTATCATGTGTGAGTTCAGGCTGGTTATGGGTCTGTGGGTCTCCTTGCTGATGCACCTGTAGCGCCTCCCTGAGGGAAGCAGGTTGAACAGGTTAGAACCAGACTGGGAGCTGTCCTTGATGATGTTTGCTGCTCTGCTGAGGCAGCGGGAGGAATAAATGTCCTTCAGGGAGGGGAGAGGGCAGCCGATGATCTTCTGTGCTGTCTTGACCACACTCTGAAGCCTCTATCCGCCTTAGTGCAGCTGCCGTACCATACTGTGATGCAGTAGGTTAGCAGGCTCTCAATGGACGAGCGGTAGAAGGTCAGCAGCAGGTTGGAGTTCAGCTTGTACTTCCTGAGGACTCTCAGGAAGTGCAGCCGCTGTTGGGCCTTCTTGACGACCGCTGAGATGTTGTCTGTCCAGGAGATGTCAGCAGAGATGAGGACACCAAGGAACCGGGAGGTGTGGACCCTCTCCACACGCTCCCCGTTGATGTAGAGGGGGGCCAAGTCAGTGCCTCCTGACATTGACAATGACCTCTTTGGTTTTCTTAGTGTTCAGTCCCAGGCTGTTTTCTGAACACCATGCTGCCAGCTTCAGGACTCTGTATGCTGAATCTTTCATCCGGGCTGGACTTCTTATTCTTGACTGAACTTGGCTTTGCCCTGGTGAGTTCTTTTCTTTCTCAGAACCAACCCGATTCACCTTTCTGAGCTCACCCCGGTCCACTGACAGAGGTGGAGGGCTAGCTTCAGTTTTTAAAAACAAATTTCGATGTCGGCCGCTGTCATCATGTACCCCAGCTTCGAGGTGCAGTTATTGGAACTGAACTGAACCTCATTTCTTTGCGCTGTGGTGTATCGCCCCCCGAAATTTGTTACGGATTTTATTTCTGAATTTGCTGACTTACTGGGGAGTGTCGTCTTACGCTATGATCGTATTTTAATTCTTTGTGATTTTAACTTCCACGTTTGTTGCGAGGACGGCTCACTAGTCAAAGACTTCCTTGCTCTTATGAATTCGTTTAATCTCACCCAGTTCGTAAGTGATCCAACTCACACAAAAGGTCACACACTCGACTTGGTACTGTCCCGTGGTTTGGATATCTGCATCACGGACATTAAGGACTTCGGGATTTCGGACCATTTTCCGGTTTTGTTTAATACTGTTATTAACAATGTTGATTTGTATAGTGATGGTTCTCTACGGCAAACGCGCTCGATGAGCTCTCAGTCACTTGCTCATTTCACTGCTGCTTTTCTTGATTCTCCTCTTTCTGATGTTAATGGTATTGCAGATTTATCAGCGGAGGAACTTGCCAACCTTCTTAATACTACATGCGCCGACATTCTTAATTCGGTGGCACCTCTGAGGACAAAAAGTGCCAAATTGTTACGCCAACCCTGGCGTAATGACCCTACCGGCGCCCTTAGGCGTGGATGTCGGCGCGCTGAGCGAAAATGGAAAAAAGATAAACTCCATGTCTCTCTGGACATGCTTCGTAAATGTCTATCTAGGTATCAAAAGTCTGTTAAAGCTGCTAAATCTGCCTCCTTCTCTGGTATTATTTGGTCTAACTGCCATAATCCCCGAGCCCTTTTTAGTATTTGTAATTCCTCGATAAACCCTTGCCCCTTTACTTGTAGGGATGCCTCTCCTGTACTTCGTGATAATTTTTTTAAATATTTCACTGACAAAATTTAAGTTCTGAGGGCGTCTCTCTCATCTTGAGTCGTTGTTAGTTTCTGACCCTGTTCCAGTCCCTGAATGCTTGACTGTCCTTCAACAGTTCAATCCACTGTCTTATTCTCATTTAACAGCTATAAGTGATCATCTCTAACTCCCCCCGTGATATCGTTCCCTCTCGTTTTCTTAAGGAAGCTTTGCACACTATCGGTCCCTGTATCCAACTTTTACTAAATGTATCCCTGTCATCAGGTTGTGCACCGTCAGTATTTAAGCGCGCTGTCGTGCAACCCATTATAAAGAAAAAGGATCTTGACCCTAGTGCTCTAACTACAGACCGATCTCCAAACTCCCTCTGATATCCAAAATTCTGGAAAACGTGGTTCTAAAACAACTTCAGTCCTTCCTTGATACTAACGGTATCAGTGAAAGTCAGTCTGGCTTTAAACCTCGCCATCGCACTGAGACAGCGTTAGTTAGGCTTTTTAATGATCTTCTTCTACCTGTGGGCCATTGTTTTAGTTTTACTAGATCTGACTGCTGCCTTTGACACAGTCGACCACAAGATTCTCATCTCTAGAACATGTCGTTGGTCTTAAAGTTATAGCTTTATCTTGGTTCATCTGTCAAAGAGGTCGTTTTCCGTAGCCATGGGGCAACACTCCTCGGCCTCTGCCCCATTGTGGTGTGCCTCAAGGATCTGTGCTCGGCCCAGTTCTCTTTTTCCTTGTACATGCTGCCTTTGGGAGTAATACTTAAAAAATATAACATTTCCTTTCACTGCTACGCCGACGACATACAAATTTATTTCCCTTTGACATCAGATGTCTCTACGTCTCTGGAACCCCTGTTTGACTGTCTAAATGAGGTCCAAACGTGGTCACGTCTCTCACACTGAACGAGGATAAGACAGAAGTTATAGTTTTTGATAGTCACACCCCGCTGGAACAACTGCCTTAGGGTCCCTTGGTAGCCATCTCTCACTCACTGTTAGAAACCTTGGTGTTTTCCTGCTCTTTCAAACTCGAGAAACAGATCTCCTCTGTGGTAAAAAACTGTTTCTACCAGCTGCGTCAGATATCTAAAGCAAAGCCATACCTCCCTTTGAAGGACCTTAAAAAACTCGTTCATGGTCTTATCACTTCCAGATTAGACTACTGTGATTCCCTCTACTCGGGCCTCCCACCTTCCTCTATTCACCGGCTCCAGTTAGTTTGAAATGCAGCTGCGCGTCTCTTAACTGGAACTAGAAATTATGCCCACATCACACCAGTTTTAGCCAACCTACGTTGGCTCCCTGTTGAATATCGTACCAATATTCAAAATTCTTTTGCTTACCTTTAAAATTTTGAACAATTTAGCTCCCAGCTATCTATGCGAGCGCCTCCATTTGTAAATCCCTAATAAGGCACTTAGATCTTCCAATCAAATGCTCCTGACGCAGCCGAGGTCTCGTCTGAAGTCCAGAGGGGATCGGGCCTTTGCTGTCGTACCTCCCAGACTCTGGAGTACCCTCCCTCTTTATATTCGTTCCTCCGAGTCCATGCAGTCTTTTAAATTGCATCTTAAAACTTAGTCTGGCTTTTGATCCAAACTACTATGTTATTTCTATTTTGTTTATTTATTTATTTATTTTGATAACACTTCTGAAGCGTCAGAGCTGTCCTTGCCTGTGATAGAGCTGACCTGCCATAGGACACTGGGAAGAGTGTAAATCCAGGCTGAATTCCTTGTGTTGGACAGTATTTGTGTGCAGCAGCAGAGCGCACAAATCAAACTGTATGTTTTGGTAAGCCTGGCCTTCTTGTACTGGATGTCAGTGAGCCAGTAGCTGGTGAGTTTATCACATTAACATTTTTACTAGCAATTTCACTAGCTGGGACCACATCCTCAGTTACGATGAACGATGATGGATGAGGGAGCGTGTACTGGTGCTGCAATGTGGGGAAGGCCTCAAAGAGGACCGGCAGCGGCTCCTGGGCTCCAGGTGGGCATGAAAATGAGAACCGAGGGTATTGGTGAAGGGGGCATATATAAACTGAGGCGGCGAGCATGAGGTGTGGTCCCACTCCTGAAATTCAGATAATATCTCCACTTAGAATAAACTGGGTCAAAGAAAAAGTGCCTCTGATTGGGCTGCTTTCTACAGTTGGCTGTGAGTCCATTGCAGGGCATCAAACATGGATAAGGGGTTGTTTCAACAGTAATTCTATGATGAAAAATTAACGAGGCATTTATCAGGATCTATATTTAATTTAATATCTATTTAACATATTTAATCAATATAAAGCTCAGTGTCTATTTCTTAGCTTGTAAAGTTGTGAAATTCATGGCAGATTCACTTCTTGGCTGTTTTGCCTTTTATTAGATAGTTGATAATAAAGAGTGTCTTTGCCTGTGGCTTTGTTAAGACTGCAGGTTTTTGTCCGCCTGACCTTTGGTGACCTTGGCGAGCTCAGGATGAACAGGCTGTCTGCTCTGTTTGGGTGTGATGCTGCCTGCAGAGACAGTCTACTCTCATGCAGACACAACATCTTTACTGATATAACGTGGTCATGGACTCTTCTCTGTTCTTCCTTATTAAATAATAGTAAAATGACTCTGCAGTTTTGATTCAAAATGCACCAGGTCTGCTCAGTCTGAATCACACCGTTAGAGCCAGACCAAATGATTGGAGCACCAATGTTAGCACTCAAAGAGTCTAAGCAGTACCACTACCAGCTTTGGCCAGTGCAGGAGTGAACATGTAGATCCATGTTCTACTGAGCAGACACTGAGCAGAGGCAACATGCAGTAAATGAATTAGTGGTCTCCACATGTTTGCACCCAAGGTTTCCCTGCTTTTGTGAGCTGAGCTGCTTTAATATTTTCCATGTATTAGATGATACTGTCCAATGCTTCCAGGGCTGTGAAGATGGAAAAAATGATGTTGCAGTCGTTGCTGAAGTGTTGGTACCATTTGAAGGAAGTCATTAAAGCGCCAGAGCGAGCAGACAAGGCAAGCACTCAAAGAATGTGGAAGGCAGTCGGGGAAAGTTGCCATGGACGGACTTAATTCCTCCCAGCCCCAAACAGCTTTTATACTGTGGACAAAAATACATGAAAGTGTGTGTGTGTACCTGTTTAGATGTCTCTGTGGGGACCAAGAATTGGAATGTTACTATACTTGTGGGGACCAACAGTCATTTATGAGGACAAAAGTGCCTCACGAGTTTGAGACTCACAATGTGGTTCTAGTGTCAGGGTTACAGTTAGGTTATGGTTAGGTTTAGGTTGAGCGTTAACCATCCATTATTGATGGTTACAGTGAGCGGCTAGGATTGGTCCTCACTAAGATATCAAAACTAGAATGTGTGTGTGTGTGTGTGTGTGTGTGTGTGTGTGTGTGTGTGTGTGTGTGTGTGTGTGTGTGTGTGTGTGTGTTAGTGAAAGGAACTGTAACTGGTCCCAGTAGCAGCAGGATACAAACGCCATAATGACACAGCTGCCTCTCGTCTGCCTTGTGAGTGAAATAAGATATTTGGGACCTTTGAATAGTTTTTTGAAAATATTTTTTTGTTTAAAGAAAGGAAAGAGAAGTTTAATCCTTTAACTATTTAACTGTTAGGTGTCAATCCCTGGGAGGGTTTCCCCCTTTTATTTGGCGTGGAGTCAGAATTATGGCTTCTCCACACTGTGGAAGTAGCTCTTTGACACAGTCGAGCAGTCATTGGTCATAACAGGATCATTTAAGACTCGATGATGAATAAGACTGTTGAAGTGCATGAGAAGGATCTCATATAAAACAGTCTGTGTCTGCTCCTCAATTCAATTTAATTCAGAAGACCCCTATGAGTGCAAGATCAAGGAAACAGTTCACCCTGCCTGGGATAGTGTTACCAGGGCCCTGCCCTGGAGCCAGGCCCGGGGAGGGTGCCAGAAGCTGTACATCTGGTGGCCGGGCACTGGTCCATGGGGCCTGGCTGGGCACAACCCGAAAAAGGGACATGGGCCCATTCTTATGCAGGCCCACCACCTGCAGTGGGCGCCATAGGGGTCGCATGCAATGTGTGCCACGTGGCAGCCAGGATCAGAGGCCATGGTGGACGGATCCCCGGCTACCAAGACCAAGACTAGACTTAGTGTCTCATAGTCATTGAAGAACTCTGACTTGCTTCCTGTTCTAGTTGTTCTCTGGAAAAAAATCTGCAGGTCAAACAGGTGCACATACAAAGAGCACATTATTGATTAAAGCCTGGAAAACAACTGAGGCATTTGTCAGCCCGGCACGCTTGAAATGTCCAAGTGTTGAAAACAGTTTTCCATTCGTCACCTCCCCAATGTCCACCAGATGGAACGTGTTTCTAAGATCAAGCTTAGTGAAGATTATTGCTCTATGTAGTGGCTAAAAGCTCCAGCTGAAGCTGTTCTACAGTGGCTGGATGCAAAGCCCAATCACCATATAACACAACGCCTCGCAGATTCATTCCCCATTCTGACTCTGGGATGTGTTGCACTCAGAGAGAGGAAATGTTTGCTGCTATTAGCGTGAATGCATCCCTCCCCGATGGCTAATATAAGCCCCCATGGTGGTATTGTCAATCCTCACAAGAACAGTAGGAAGCGCCTGAAGAAACCACCCAGCGCTGAAACCCTCTTAAACAGCCAAGCCAGACCACCAGGATGGCTGAGCCATCATACCCAGTAGCCGAAGGTATAATCTAAAGGGGACTGTTTTGTGCAGGCGAAAAAGAGTCAGGAATGCTGTGAGCAGGGCTGTGGAAGCTCTGCCATAGCCACCACCAAACAACTGAGTTATTTTTACACATCGGCTAGCATCTGGCCAATCCACCACCTTTCATTGCTCATGCCGTTACAAAACAAACAAACAAAACAAAACCCATCAACCCATAAATACGAAGAATCACTGTCAGCCCACCAGGCAAATGCCCAGTATGCCCGATTGAAGGCACTCACAGCTATGGCCTCTGACAGAGTGATGTAAAAGAGATGGAGTCCAGAGATAAACCCAGAATTGTTATATGTTGTACTAGAGACAACACACTCGTTTTGCAGGATCCACCTGTGTTATCGCACAGGGAGAATTGATGTGGCCATTCTTCAGTCCTTCTCTACCACTCCTCCTGAGTAAGTCTGCTCAGCTGCACTGACTTCTCACGATGTTCTTGATGAGGAAGCTGATCGTGACTTGTAGTTTCTTTCAGTATTCAGTTATGGCAGTGGTGTCCAAACCCAGGCCACGAGTGTCCTGCAGGTGTTAGACGTGTCCAGCTGATTTAAATGGCTCAACATGCCTTGAAGTTCTCCAGACGCCTGGTAATGAACTAATCATTTGATTCAGGTGTGTAGACCCAGGGTGAGATCTAAAACCTGCAGGACACCGGCCCTCGAGGCCTGGAGCTGGCCAAGTTATGAAGCTAACTATTCTCAAGGCTAATGTAACAAGTTCTTCAAATGATTTCGTTTGCAGTACGTATTTTTCAGACCATAAGCTGCAGGGGATTATAAGGCACATTAAGCGAAACAAAGCAGTCAGATAAATCAAACTTTATTAAACTCATTCTTCTTGCTTCCTCCACTTCTGTACCATTGATTCATTAATGTTGAATTCTCTGGCAGCTGCTCTATTCCCATGTTGTTGCAGTATATTAATGACTAACCTCGTATTGTGGATGGATTATCTCAGTTGTTCTCCTGACTGAAGTTTGGTCCGTTTACAGCAGTGGTGGCAAACTCAAATACACAGTGGGCCAAAATTCAAAACTGGAACAAAGTCGCGGGCTAACGTTAATATTTATTGAAATATATTTATTCCTCCAGATATAAGAATGAATCTTTTCTTATGGACTCAAACACGTTTTGCTGAAAAACTGAATATGGAACAAGCAAAGCTTAATACTAAACAATATATATATTAGCTGTATAATACCAGTAGGCCAGCTCTAATAGTAATTTGGTATGGCTTCGCGGGCCAAATGTAATTAGGTTGCGGGCCAAATTTGGCCCACGGGCCAGAGTTTGACACCTATGGTTTACAGCAGGGGTGTCAAACTCCAGGCCTCGAGGGCCGGTGTCCTGCAGGTTTTAGAGCTCACACTGGGTCAACACACCTGAATCAAATGATCAGTTGATTACCAGGCCTCTGGAGAACTTCAAGAGATGTTGAGGAGGTCATTTAGCCATTTGAATCAGCTGTGTTGGATCAAGGACACATTTAAAACCTGCAGGACACCGGCCCTCGAGGCCTGGAGTTCGACACCTGTGGTTTACAGCATCCTGCCATGCGATTGCATTTGTCTCTAACCATCAGGAACCCTCACGTTAACTTTTATCGAGTGGAAAAGTGTTAGTGTTCGTCCTCCAGCTTCACTGTGTTTATGCTAACACAGCTGTGTCGCTAGCGATCATGTAGCACATCATTATATACCAGCTAGCCTAACTTCAGTAACCCTACAAACGTCACTGCTGTTTAGTTTCCTGTCTCCATTTATGTTGGAAGTGATAACAGAGCTGTACGTTTTAATTTGTTCAGAAATCTCTCAGTCAGAACATGCTATATCATGCTTAGGCACTAGCAAAACCAGTGAGCTACCTTCCGCTAACTTCCTGCTAACTTCCTGTTAACTTCTAACTCCGTTAAATATAATAAATTCTGTTTTCATGGATGCCTGGATGTTAAACTCAATTGTTACACCTGGTAAAGCAGCAACACTGATCGTTTTATTAAAGATGAAAGAATTTAGACTGTTTTTAACTCTCAGTGATGTCGCAGTGTTCGTTTGACTTTGGGTCCTGAAGGACGGAGTTTAGGACCCAGATTACTCCCAGATTTAAGAGCACCTTAGTCCAAAAAATATGGCAATAACGACGGCCGCTTGCATGTTCTACAAAAAAATGGTGCTTTGTTGTGTATCCGACGGACAAACACCAAACCAGTTCCACACCACTGAAGTTGCAGCATTTTTACAAACCAGTTCTGGTTCATGTGTTTCACTCAACGATCCGCTTTCCCCCTTCTCATTCTCTATCGCCACCATGTGGGTATGAAAACAAAGGCACTGCGCATGCGCACTTTACCCATATTCTATCGCGATATTTAATTTTTTTATCGTTGCCCAACATTAAACCAGTATTACCATGAACAGTATAATGTGGCACAGCCATAGGTGGGCTGGTAGGAATGCTGCGGAGGGAGGAGAGAATGGGTTAGCCAGAGTCTAGAGTGAGATGTACACTTACAGAGAGAGTCGAAACCATCCTACCGGGCGATGTGGTGACAAGAAGCAGGTAGTAAGCGACGTAACAGGCGTGTCTTTTCCTCTGTAGAGCTAACACTCCTGCTGTTTTACTTCTGTACTCCTGTGCATACGTCAAGGATGTCACAATCACATTTTACAGCATCCATGTTATATTAGAGATACTTTAGTCCCAGCAAAGTAGTGTACTGTTGTTGTTTGCTCCATTGCAACAAAACATGCAATGACATACTGAATTGCACCAGTTTTTAGGACGTCTATCTTTTACTTTCTGTGGGTTTTTCACTGCTTCTCTGCGATCAGATGAATTGTGCACACTATTTGCTCTTCCACAGCTTTATTTTTTAGTCTTTGAATGTTCCCATCACTTCTGTGATGACAAAAGTCATGATTATGCCATAGTCAGTCTATTTATATAGACCAAAGGCTCATCAGCAGATCCAAACCGACAGAAAGGCCACGGTTTCCTAAGAATAGAGCACTTACATTCACATTGAAATGTCCTGTAACGTAGACACCGTTATCATGGTTTTGTTAACCTTAAAGAACAAAACTATGTGCCTGTTTAAATATTTATGGTCTGTATATACATTAATAATATTTACCATTAAAGGCAGTTTACTTTATACCTAGATCATCGATCACAGTGCATCGATCGGCTTCCTGCTTTACTTCCTCATTGATGACTGAGATGCTGCAATTAGTCCTCCAAAATATTAAGCAGGGTGCACGCCATCCCATCAGTTTCCATACTCCTGACATAGAGTGAGATTTCCTGAAGCCTTGCTATTTATAGCTGCAGGAGGCAGCTTCTAGCTTCTCCCTGGAGGAAGCTGTCCTTGTTTTTGTCTTCATCAAAAAACCTTAAAATCTAAAAATACAGACACCAGGTTCTTTGTTGGGCTTCTCTTTGTGGTTTGCTGTGGCTTTGCATCTGCTCTGCATCCCTGACCATCAATGTCACCAACATGTGTTCAATGATCAGCCAGTTCACCTCTGAGGGACTTTGGTCTATTCAAACTGGCTGAGATGCTGTGGCTTAAAAAGGCGGTTCAGACTTGAAAACCCTCCGATGGGCTGAATTATAACTCTAATAAGAATAAATAGCTACATTTACAACCTGCATGTTGTGTTTACTTGTGTTGTCTGTGTCTAATATTAACATTTTGTTGATGATCTGAAACATTCAAATGTAACATTTTTGGATTCATTCCTGTGGAGCTCAGGTCGGCACTCCCAGTCAGCGAGCCATGGCATGTATGTATGTGTATGTGGAGACATGCGTCTGTATGCACGCATGCATACATGTATTTATACATACATGTATGCATGTGCGTGTATGTTTGTATGGGTGTATCCGTATGTTTGCAGGTGCATGTATAACTTGTACATATTGTTCTTGTGTAAATGTAAATTTGTCTGTGATTGTGTAAATACTTCACACACATGGAGAAATGTCAAACAGCCTTTCATTGTTCTTGTAACAGTGACAATAAAAGCTATTCTATTCTATTCTATTCTATTGCTCTGTCATGCATTCTTGCATCTCTTGCCTGCAAGCACACTTTGCAGAGTGCACTCTGTAGTTTATTTTACATAATAGTTAATACAGTACTTGTATTTAAGTGTATTTCGGTTTAGTTTTTTACATCTCATAGCACTGCAAACACTTATAAAGCATAAAGTTTACTGAGAACCGATTAGTAATTAGGGATGGGTACCGGTGTCCGGTGCCATGATGGCACCGGTTCTGACATAAACAGTGGTAACCAGACTGAAAGGCAGCGCACATTTCGGTGCTTTATTTCTGTGCTTTTTTTTTCCTGAGCTGTCATACACTTTAGATTCTAGCCAATCATTTTATGTTTCCGAGGATAGTAGGCGGGCCCAGGTACGTACGTTCTTTTAGAGCAGAGCTACAGATTAAAAATGCCCAAGGCGAAGCGGTCAAAGTCTGGCTGTACTTCACAGCAGAAGATGCAAACTCAGCAGCAACAAGTGCTTTAAGCTGATACTGTGATACTGTCAAAGGAGGTAACACCTCGAATCTGATGACACACCTGGCGACGCATAGCATTTTTTTTAAAAGCCGAGAAATGCGCCGTATTTGATAGCTTGCTGCGAGACCTCACACCGTGCACATCTACTGCGGGTGTGGTGCCTGTTATCGGACCCGGAGTTAGCAACATCCCCCAAAAACCCGAAGAGGAGAGTCCTGGCCCCTAGCCCTGCCAGTGTAGCAGAAATGATGAGGATGATGATGCAGCAGCAGCCGTTCTTCTCTGCGTGAGTAGCTTCATGTTGTTCGTGTGTAATTTACGTTGAGTAGGCTAACCACGTTATTACATTAATGCATGTAAGGTGAACTAGCAAACATCATCATAGCTACATGCGGCTGTCTTCTTGTTTGATGGCAGATACTCCCTTCACCCTGGCCAAAAAAGCTAAAATGACCAAAGAAAAAGAGGGAAACAGCTAAACATGAGAGGTTTTTGGACAAAGTTTGTGTTTTTTCCATTGTTTAAGCACTGCTTCCAGCCAAGAGTGATACCATATATGCCCCATAGCTGCAGAAAAGGCTAACATTGTTATCTTTTTACAAAAAACAGCTGAACATGAGAGGTTTTTGGACCAATTTTGTGTTCTCCATTCGTTAAGCACCGGTTTGAGCACCGTTTAAGCACCGGCACCATTTCAAAAGTAACGGTTTGGCACCGGTATCGGATAAAACCTAAACGATACCCATCCCTATTAGTAATAAGAGCCTTCTTGTAGTTCCACTAAACTGCACGATAAATCATAGAAGTAATTCAGACAGGGAATTTTACAGTGGGGCAAAAAAGTATTTAGTCAGCCACCGATTGTGCAAGTTCCCCCACCTAAAATGATGACAGAGGTCAGTAATTTGCACCAGAGGTACACGTCAACTGTGAGAGACAGAATGTGAAAAAAAAATCCATGAATTCACATGGTAGGATTTGTAAAGAATGTAAGTAATGGTAATGGTAAATGGTAAATGCACTGGTTCTTATATAGCACTTATATAGCACTCTTCTACCCTCCCTAAGCACTAAACCAGTTCCAGAGCATCTAATAAAAGCACTGGCAGCAACAGGGGCCAGTATCCCGCCCAAGGTGACTTTGGCACGCAGACTGGAGCAGCCGGGGATCGAACTACCGACTGACGTCCTGAGCCACAGTCGCCTCTTTTCCAGTAGAACATAACTGCCTCAGCTCAACTTGACTCTACTCGACTCTGTTTCTCAGTTACAGTTGAGCACCACCTCAGTGTGGGTGGGGCTGTTACAGCAACACAACCTGAAAGTCCCGTGATGTCATTTGTATGTGACGCAAACACAACAAGCGATGACATCCCGGTGATGGAACATCTGCACCCCGTCACTGGACTTCCTGTGTAGCCGTTTCCCTCGTTGCCAGGCAGGTTTGAGTCTTGAAGGGTTCGCTCTCATAACTGATCCAGTGATGTCACTTCCTGGCCATCAGTGGCATGTATCTGGGACACAAACTGGGCTTGGAACTGGGTGAGAGATGAAACTCTGAGAAGCTCTTCAGACGACGCTGACCTGCATGACTGAGGACCTGCACAGACTTGCTGCCTCGCTCTTTGTGAGGAACGTCCTTCAGGAGTATGAAAGGGAAACTAGCAGTTTATTGAAACCAGCTCCGCTTCAACCTCAGATGCACACAAAGTAGACTCGTTCCCCAAAAGTTTGCACTTTGGATCCCAGGTATCGAACCAGCAACCCTCTGATTAGCAGATGAGCCAGTCGGGCTACAGCTACCCTACGTGTGTGTGTGTGTTGCCTTTTCATTCACATAATCCATCTTATCTCTAATGAAAAAGCCAAATGAAATCCTCAGATTTGCCCCTCAGGTTCCCACAGTGTTCAGGTCACACCAGGCCACAGTCCCACATTTGAGCCACGACTGTGGGTCACACAGAGGACAGAGCATGTCCTTTAGCCTTCTTTGTTTTTGGATTGTGTGCCACAGAGTCTCCCTGAAGATGATTTTGGCACGTTTGCTGAGATTGTTTGAAAAACAAGCTAAAGAACACGTCCACGATGTGACAGCAGCTGTGGGCCTCGATGGAGCCCACGTTTGTCCTGGAGGCGTCCTCTGTGGAGCGAGGCCGGCTCACATGGTTCAGTCTGAACAGGGTGAAGCTCCAGCTTTGACCTCATTAACTTCCAGTAGTGGAAAAGCAGCTGTAGCTGCATTTTTCATCACTATTGATGGGATGCTGCTGGGACCTGCTGTTAGTGGGAGCTCAAAGCCTGAGGCCATCATTAAGATCTGTGTGGGTCTGTGTGGGTCTGTGTGTGTGTGGGACACTCACTGAGTAGTAGTCGACTGACCGACCCAAACACGGTGACTTCATATCACAGGAAATATTCAGCTCAGGCTTCTGTCTGACGCTTTGCTGTCTCACATTTAAATCACAAAGGTTGTTTCTACAAACACCCACTCATCTATCGTCCTCTTTCACACCGGTCACAGACCCACTGCTGAACTCACAATATCATTTATTTTCCTTGTGTTTGATTGGTGGTACAGTTGTTTTATTTTGTGTGTTTGTTACACAGGAAAGCTGTTATTGATCAGTTTGAGAGTAAAACAGAAATTGTGCGTGTAAATGTGGAGATTGCAGTCGTTTCATGCTGTAACCTACAAAATGCTTTGTGCAGACGAGTCAGTGGCAACGTGTGGCAACTATTCTGGTTTGCCAGCGACGTTTCCAGATAAACACTGGTGGCAGCTGCTGCCATGGCAACACCATTGTGCTCCCTCCTTCCCTCGCTCGTCTCCCCTCCCTCTCCCCAACCACTCCTCTCTCTCATGCTCCGCCGGCTCAGAGAGCGAGGACCAGAGAGGAGAGAGGTCAGCTCGATTCAGAGGACAGAAAGAAGAAAGGAATAACCCGGAGTGGACGGGGACAGGATGAGCGAGGACAGCCACTCCCACTACAGGCTGGACCCCAGCGATCGCCTCAATGGGCTGGGACAGAGGAGGAAGAGACCCAAGAAGGTAAACGAATAGATGGAGCGCCACGTGGTGCAAAGTGTGTAAGGATGGAGCACCCCACCCTGCAAAAAGAGAAAGGAGGTGGGGTTAGGTGAGGTTTGTTTATGTGCAGACGAGCGTCCACATGATGTTAGGAGCACCGAACCATCTCTCACCCCGTCGTCTCCTGTGGAGTGTGTGGCTGCTCCCCCACAGCAGTTGTATCCTCTCTCATATCCTCTGTCTCCTGGTGTTGTGTTGCTCCACAGTGAGTCGTAGTAGGAGGCTCACATGCTGGCAGGGTGGGTCCCTGCTCGCTCTTTGTGTGCCTGTCGTTGGGGGTTTTGGTGTTTGCAGCTATCAGGAGGTTTGTGTTGTAGCCTGACGTGAGAAGTGTTGTTATTATCATCATTTTTAACATTTCTGCACCGCTACAATAAACAGACACACACCCATCAGCCTGTTTACAGATCTATACGCCCATAAAGACGTGAAACACACATTGCACAAATCTACTATAACGTGTTCATATGTGTTATAAAATAAAGAGGTAAAGTATTAGCTGTTCAGGTTGATTCATAAATATGACCTCAGCACGTGAAATCCTTCTGCTGACATCCCTAAAAGCTCGTCAGACCAACGAAGCCGTACAACACAAATAACCAGACCAAACCAGGGTTGTGCGTCTGTTGTTGAGAACATTGTCAGTAAACCACAGTGACGTCCTACAGAGGACTCGTGTTGTCATTATTTTTGTGTATGTCGTGTGAGCTGAGAGCTGTAACCAAAGGTAGTGAGCGCGTCGGCCTTTAACGTCGCGGCTGGTTGTGCGATCGCGTCGCCGCTGAACTCGTGAGAGTTTGTCTCAGGGATCTTTACATTTGAAGTCAGGTGAACATCCAGTGAACTAACCGAACATTCAGGAGCAGTTTACTCTCATGAATGTCAGACAAACTGAGGTTTGTGTGTCAGTTAGATTCTTTAAGTCATTAAAGTGTCTCTGTTAGGAAAAGCATCTGTTTCCTCCACTTCTGCAGAACTGCATGACCCGTAGCATCATTGCAGGAAGTATCCTGTGACAATGAGTGACTGCACATCATCATTATCAACACATAAACCTGTGGTCTGGACCTGCAGTTCTTATTTTTACTGTCTGGTTTTGTGTAAAGCAGCACTTCAGTAAGCACCTGTGAAGCACACAGTCATAGTCGAGTAAGGAAGCGATCCATATGTGAAACATATTCCACGTCTACAGGATAGTGGAGGTTACATGGGTCAACCTGGCAAACTGTACCAGCACATGTGATCACACTGATAGCAGAACACAGGTATGTGAGTCTCTACGACGAGGTCAGAAACCAGTAACAAATGTTTCATGTGATTCGTTTTTCTCCAGTTTGTCTGCAGTGAACCTTAAATACTCACTGAACCAGCTGTTTCCTGATGTGGTGACGTGTGTCGGTGATGAAGCCAACACTCTGTCCAGTGTTGGGCAAGTTACTTGAAAAAAGTAATCAGTAACTAATTACTGATTACTTCCCCCAAAAAGTAATCCCGTTACTTTACTGATTACTTATTTTCAAAAGTAATTAGTTACAGGCAGCAGTGCTGAACCTACCAGTGTAAATGTGATGGTGGAAGCAGAGGCCAGCACTTGGCAGTGCTAAACACAATAAAAGACTCACAAGTTCCTGCTCAAAGGTCAGCTGCCTTCAGATCAATCATTAACCTGCAGCAGGTTGTGGCCTGATGTGTTTGTAAGAGTTTCACTTTCAGGAGGAGAAGATTTAAACGAGTCACACAAATGTGAACTACAAAGTCTGTGACACACAATTTATGCAAACTGCAGTAAATCTGACCTGAAGAAATCCAGTCTTCTGCCTGTTGTGGTTGTGACAGCTGCTCGTAGGAGAGTTTGTTTGTAGGAGGTGGAGATGTTCTCAGATCAAGTGCGTAATCGTCTCTTTGTGTAGACGCTAAAAGCTGTGAGCCAAAACTCTCTGCTCTGAAACTCTTCACTCAGTCCTCACGCTGAGAGTTTAGAGGCTGAACTTCTTGTTCCTCCATAACACTTTTCATGAAACAGCAGAAATGAGCTTGTGTTTCTCAGCAGTGCGCACACAGAGAACCGATCCTCTCTGCTCAGTCTGAACAAATCAAAGTGAAACGTCAGTGAAAACACAGCTGCTGATCAAACTGTGTCAGATTAATGCCTCAATGTTTCACTGTGACGTTAAAAAATACATAAAAATGATTTAAAGAAGTAGGAGGCAGATTTTCACAATAAGAGCACTTTGTTTTTAATTCAGTTAATGTCAAACTGTCATCAACACCTCTGTGTTGTCTCCGTCTCTGAGCAGATTCAGGCATTACTCAAATAATAAAGGCTTTCTTTCACTATTATACTTTTCATTAGTCTCCAGGTTGATGATTATAAACAGAATTATTAAAGTTTTTATCATTTCAGGCTGAAAATCAACATGAATTTGGTTCTAATCAAAGAAGCTCCTTTAATGTGTGTCATTAAAATCCTCACACAGACTTAAAAAGGCGACATTAACATTAAACTAAATGAAAGAAGCTTCAGCTGAGAGCTTCATGCAGTCATCATCAGCAGCTCATAGCAGTCACAGCTCTTTATTACGCAGCTTTGCAGGAATTAAAGTGGCTGAAGTGTCAGAGTTTGTGTGAGAAGCTGCTTCATGGACAGCTGTACACACGTCTTTATTATTTCTTCATAAATCAAACACACAGGTTTGTCTGCAGATGATTTAAAGTGTGTCGTTGTGCAGTTAAAGCTGTTGGTGTGACGCCCTGACCTCCTGTGAATGAAACAGCCAATCAGATCCATCAGAGAGAGAGCAGGAAGTGTTGTGTGTTTGTGACAGAACAAGGAAACAGTGATGATGATGAACATAAAGGTCCTCTGATGTTTCCTGTTACAGTAACGCTTGTTCATCTGTTGCTCTCCTACACTTTCCTATAAATAAAGGAGAAAAAGTCCGTTTAGTTTCATTTCCTACAGCTCAGAGTTACACTTCACATTCCTGCTGTCACATCAAAAAGCTTCACTTTGGTCCAACATCTACATGTTAACATGAAACACAGACAGACTCAGAACATCTGGAACATCTGCACTTTGACCCAAACTGTTATAGCAGGATATTTTCTGCATATTTCTTATGTTGGACCTGTTTGAACTGTAAATGACCTGTAATCATCTGTAAATGGTGTGAGACACACTGAGGCCACCTACAGGGCAGCTGGGGAACAGCAGGGATCTGAAATCATACGAGACGTTAGTGAGTGAGAAGAACAAACGGACTTAAGATGGCTCGAAGTGATCAAAGTTGATCTAAAACAGAAGATAAATCCACTGATTCTTTGTAAAGTTCATCTGCTGCTCACATGAATCCATGAAAGATTTATTTCACTGAATGTTTCTTCAAAGCTCATTTCAACCTGTTGAAGTCATGAATGAAAGTGCAGACTGAGAGTGGATCACATGATGTTTGAGGTGTGTCATGTGACATGTTCAGTATTGTCACACATGTCTAGATTGTCCCTGATATCATAACTGCTCAAACACTGATGATTATATTTGAAGAATTATTCCTGATGGCAGCAAAGTTTGAATGGAGCTCTCTGTCTGTGCTGATTTGTCGCCCTCTGGAGGTCAAAGCACAAACCTACAGGGCAGCTGGGGAACAGCAGGGATCTGAAATCATACGAGATGTTAGTGAGAAGTTAGAACAAACGGACTTAAGATGGCTCGAAGTGATCAAAGTTGATCTAAAACAGAAGATAAATCCAAAGCAGCATCAGATGAATGTTACCATTTCCAGTTACGGTGCCCTTCATCTAATATGGAAATGTGTTGTTTTTTTTTAGCCGTGTTGTTGTTCTTCCTATTGTGTTTAGGCCAGAGATGCTCTTCAAACAGCTGACAGACATGACCACATTACAAGAACATGGTGTGAGTCCGATTTGATATTCCAGTCAACGCTGAGAGACCTTAACCAGGAAGTCAGAGGTCAGCTGATGCTGCGAGCAGGAAGTGAACCGAGGGAAAGGTCCACTCTACTCAATCTCAAAGAAAATATGCTGGTATTTGTTGATGTTGATGGTACAATAAAAATATATAATATAATAAATAATAAAATATCATGTGATGATGAGATGTGTTGTTGGTGTTTGTATTTTCTGTAAATGTCTTTTTTAATGTAAATGCTTTGTTCCAGACGGACAGGGAATCAGTTGCTGTACGATGACATCATCTTGATGTTGACGAGGAGGGCGAGAAAAACTAGTTTTGTCCTGCAGATGGCGATCTTGCACCGTGTCCAGAGAGCCGACACTTTGATGGTGCTGCTCTACTCAGCTTACTTTAGCCTGGGTTGGACTCTATATGAGCAGCTTCCACTCTGGTTTCACTCTTAAACACACTTGTTTGATTTCACTTGTAAAAGTTGAAGAATAAATATTTTATTACAAAATTATTTGTTGATGCATTTTTTTAGGGTCAAATATCTTGTTTGATTTGAGGAATGAACTGTTAGGGTGGAAAAAGTGAATCAGGTTAAAATAGTGGTGCTTTATATCAGTGAAGATGTATAATGTAATTTAAAATGTTGATGATGGGTTGTAGTGGGCTTGTACTTACAAAACTGCCTCATTTTATTGGAACGATCCACAGTTGCATCCATTCACGGATGACATCTGACATCATTTGACATCTGGTCTGAACACGTTTGTACACAAGATGCCTCAGTTCTGGATGTTTCCACAGACTCCTCTGTGCACCTAAAGAAAAGGTCAAGGGTCAGCAGCACATGTAGTTGGGACAATTCTTCATTTACAAACAACAGTCGAACAAACTACACAATGATTTTCCTCCAATGACGACTTTTCACTTGCAGAAATGGTCCTGTGTGATTTCCAGGCTGTGATATAAAAACTAGTTCCTAATGGCAGCGACTCACTCAGTAAACATGTGTTTCCTTCACCAACCTCACACACAGATCCAATAAGATCAGGAAGTGGGCAGTATAGTACAATATGTGTTATTCTGTGCTGCACTGCCCAAACTAAAGATCTGCTGAAGTGTTGGAAATGATCCAGATGTTTATTTTGGACGATACAGCAGAAGATCAGACATGAAAGTGGAGATAACACAGAAGACCTGCAGCAAAGGTCAGAGGTCAGACTGGGCCCTGGATTCAACAATGAGCCAATGATCATCAAGCAGTGACTAAAGCAGAGCCCTGACGTTCTGACATTCATCACACAGTCAGAACAAATGTCTGCTGATGACTTCATCTCATGAAACGACTGATAGATGTCAGTTCATTGATCAGCTGAGCTGCTGATCTTCATCGTCACAGAAACATTCAGCTTGTTTCAATCAGTAAATAACTCCCACTACTCCCAGTTTGAACTGTTCCCACTCAAAATGCTGTGAGAACAATGATCATTGTAGAACTTCACAAACATCACGTGTTGTTTTCCACATGTAAGATCAGCAAACACACAGAAACTTCCTGTTGCCACACACGGCCTCTAAAATCTCTTCCACGCTTTCTGTCTGAAGTCCACTCTCTGTGTCGGATCCACAGGAAACAACAAGATCTTATTAACATGGTTTTCAATGTGTCTCCTTCCAAAAAGTCCAACCAATGAACAAATGTGTGTATTTGTGGAGGCCGAACAAAAGCATGACACATTTCTCTGTTTCTATAAACTGGAGTCAAACACAAACATGAAGAGTTTCACTGACAGACTCCAAAATGCCCCCACAGTGGATCAAAGGGAAATCCTACAGTGTGGCCAGAGACTCTTAATGGCTCCAACATCAACACATCCACAATGTTGGATCCAGTTCTGCCTCACAGAGTTACTAAGACACACCCTCTGCCAGCATCACAACAGCTCCACCTGCTTCACCTGCCTCCTCAGCATCTGTACACCTGAAGAGAAAAGAAAGGCTCCAACAGCTCAAATCTACAAAGGATTCATGAAGTTTCATCCAACAATAACATGTTTGCCTTCCACAGTGTGCTGTTAGACACCACTGTGCCTCTGCCATTTCAAAAAGAGCAGCTTGGGAACATTTTGGCTCCAAACACTTTGTGTTTAAGTTCTTTGTTTTCTTTGTGAAGCCGACAACATCTGGAGCTTTGTGACTCATAGAAACATCATTTTGTTCTTTAGATGACAGCAGATTGGGACTGAATAATCAATCACTATCAAACCAATAAAGACAAACATGCTGATTTTACAGGAACTTTGTTGGAGAAGCTGCAAAGACATGAAACTGGTGGAGATCCCAAACCAGTTGATAGTGCTGGTTATTCCAAATAAAGCTGTTTCCCTTTGAGATGAAATGACTTTGTGTCCTGATATATAATAAAGATGTTGTTGTTTTTGAGCCCCTGTATTAAAAGTAGCTTAAAGTCAGCTTGAGTTTGATGTCTTTATGTCAAAGCTGCTCATGATGTTGAGCTGCTGATGGAATAAAAACAATATAAAAGCATGTAGTCCAGACTTAAATGTAGCCTGTTGTTAGCTGAGGTCCACACACAGTGTTTGACAGTGTAAAGTGTGTGAAAGGGCTGCTGGTGGAGCTCACTAGGATGAGCAGGTGACCACGAGGTGGAGAGCAGCTGGCCTGGCTTTGACCCGGGCCACGCCCCCTTTCTCTCTGCTTTGCTGTCACTTATCTTCACTGCTCTGTCCAATAAAGCTGAAAAAGGCCCCGAATCAAAGAAATCTGCTGCAGCCTCTGAAACGTCTTCTGTTTCCTTCCCGACGGCTTTTTCACCGTCAGCCCATCAGACAGTCCAGCAGCATTTATGATGATGTCATGATGTTGGAGAGGCTGCTACGGTGGCCTCCCGTGACCCCCAGCCTCATCACAGCTGAGATGCAGACATTTGAAAACATTCAGCAGACAACTGAATAACAGTCCAACACAACAGTCTGTGTGCAGACACACACTGACCTTTCATAGAGTCAAACACAGCTGGTTGAGTCATTTCTCTGTGAGTCTAAAGTGAATCTAGTATTTGAAAGTCCACTTCCTGTATTTGTTGTTGAAGACTTCTTCAGCTTCTTCTCAAGGACATCAGCTGCTTGTTTGGCAGCAGAGGCAGTTAAGAAGCTTCCTGAAAAACACTGAACAGTGAGTTCACTGTGGCATATGACAGATTCAGCTTTCTGTGTGCAAATGTGTCTGTGTCGACCTTTCAAATGCTGTTGAATCCAAAACATCAGCGGCTCCTCGGCTGCTCGCTTCATGCACTTCTGTCTGTGTGACAGTCCAATGACATCACAGCTGTTTCCAGCCCCAGTGTCTCAGGACTGGACACCTTTAAACATGTCGAGGATCAAACAGCGTCCAGCTAAACACACATGAAACTATCAGAGCTGACAATCATTCCAATAACATCTAATGGTTCATGTATGTAGACACAGGACTACAAGGAAATGGCTCTCAGCATCTGGCTGTGGGAACACATGAGTCCCTGTTTGTGTTCAGATTGTGTGCATGTTTTAGACGTGTGTCACATGTAGAAACACAACAATCCCACAATGACACACAGATGTGTTTGACACAGCTGTGCAGCTGTAAGTTGTTTCTAATGATTCATTGAAGCTCTTCTAACATTCTGGAGACGATCAGTACATGAATCTGTTCAACACGGCAACAATTTGACTTCAGTGTGAACGTTTGCATTAAATAACCTTCTTCATCCAGCTGACAGCATCTTCATCCTATGATGTGAACAGTTCCTCCTGTTGATGACAAACCTCTGACAGGATCTGCTTGAGGAGCTTTTTCATGTGCAGCTCTCTGAGCTCAGGGCTGAGCTGCTGTTTCATCTTTAAGAGCTGCTGCCTCCTCGCCGGACTTGTTCTCCTCTTCTTCTCCTGATGACACCATTTCTGCTTCATATTAAATTCAATAAAGATGCTGACATGTTTCTGTAGCAACAACATCATTGAATCTAGAACAACTGGAGCCAAACCAGTGGCTCTGCTGGGATCACTGGTGAGCCAACACTTCCTTGTTGATGCAGATTTCAGGGCTTCCTTTTGCTCCTCCGTTATAACTGTTCTCTCTTCTCAACACATGATGACACAAAGGAATCAGCAGTGACAAAGATGATGCTGAAGAGAAGCACACACTTCACACATATAACAGAGCAGTGCAGTTACACACACCTCTGCTCGACATCAGGCCTCAAACAAAGACACAAAACACTAACTTGACTCTAAACAGAAGAAACGAGCAGCTGTTTCTGTTCTGTGCTTATTTATATTTGACACACATGCTTCTCTTTGTGCAAACACACATCGCACTATAAGGGTAACCTCGCACACAATGATTGGACAGCACAGTGATGATGCTGGGAGATCCTATACGCAGCAACACAGAAACACTGAGAACTTTAAACAATGATGGAAAGTGTTATAAATGACTTGTTGGCCTCTGATCTGTCACAAACAGCTGAAACGTGTCTCTCATGAGTCACATGAAGGTTTTTGACAGAAAGGACAAAAAGTAGCTGCAGTCAGTTTGTGTCATTTTTATATTTATTCATCTGGGAGAAAAATCTGAGGGACATTAAAATGTGTTTTCAACAGAGACAAGAACATGAATATAACAGAACAGGTAAATGAACATGTTTCAAGTAAACAGCTGGACTGATCAGGTCCAAACACAGAGTGATAAACTTGTCAAACAGCTGTCATATCTTTATATAGAAGCTCTTTATAAATGCTGCTCACTGCAGTCTGTTTACTAATAATGTCAAAGTGTTAGAAACACAGAAACATCAGAATGGTCTTTGTTCACAGAAACCTGTCTGGGATCCTTTGTTGTTCTTTTGATGCAGAGTTACATTATAAATATAAAGAGTTATTTCAGAGTCTCATCAGTTTTCCTGCATGTCTTTATTTAACACATCAGCAGGGCTGAAGCTCTCATGTTAAACACACACTGATCTATGGACACGTTCATGTGTTTCTAACAGAACCAGGCTGTTATCAGCCTGCACTAACATTATGTCACACACACTGAATGTAACAGTGACAGTTTACATCATCACACAATCAGCTGTGATTGTTTCACTGTCATCAAACGAGTCAACAGGAAGTAGAATCAATAGAAACCAATCATTTACTGACAGCATGTCTGATGGAAATAAGTGCAGATTATGTATGAAGTCTAACTGCACACAGTAACTGTGTTACAATAAGGACTTAACAGCGCCCTCTGCTGGAGTGTTTCAGTACTGCGTTAACTAGAATACACCACCTCCTCCTCACACCACCTGCTACAGCTCTACTCTTCTATGACTACAGTCATCCACAGCACTGATGTGAGGTCACATGGTTCATATGTAAGGAGCACAGCTGACCTCAGGTCAGTTTAATGACTGTGAGCAGCAGCTGTGTTATTGTCACTGTGACAGGGAGACACTCTCAGACACAGCGCTCATGTCAGCTTGTTCTCATGCAGGAGGATCAGGAGCTCCATGTTTGTCTTTCTGTTTGAATCATGATGTGTTTGTGCCATCAGAGTCTGTCATGAGTACTCAGGGTTTCACAGCAGCTCTTCTGGATGCTGACGAGGACTCCAACCTCATGTTTCACCTCTCTGAGCTTCTGATGTCTGTGAACACTCGTGTTTCTTCTCTGGGCTCATCTGGACAAAAACACCTTTCTGTGTTTGGCTGCAGCCTCATTCTGACTGACAGGAAGTGTGTTATCCATGAGCTGCACTTCTGTGAGGAAGTTTCCTGCTGTGTTTCCTGTCTGTGGACAAACACGAGTGTTCCAGCTGAGGACTTGGTTCCTTCCACCTGTCCATACAGGACATCACGCTGTCTGCAGCTCTGTAAATGCAGCTCCAGGTCCTTCCACGTGCTGCTCTGTATTTGTGCAGTTTGTAGTGTGTCCTGGGAAACGTAGCACACATGGTGTTCTTCTGCTGTTTCCTCCTTTCACTGAGTGTGAAACACTGACGCTGTGCTGTTGTTCACAGAGGGGAGCTGATTCTAGCTGCAGCTGGACTCTGTCATCTAACTGAATGTGTTGGTGCTGATCACGGGGCTCTGAGGGGGGAGCAGCAGGAGGACTCTGGATGCTGACGTCAGTGTATCTGTGGAAGCTCCCACAGCGTGTCTGTCATTCAATATTGTGCTGTATATTGTATCTATGCAAAGATGAACAGACTGTGTGTTCACTGGTCTCTGTGCTGCAGCTCTGATGTCATCATCACTCCCTCCTCCACCCTCAGCAGTCCCAGCATGCTGCTGTGGTGCACCCCACCCTCACTCTACACCTGAGCCACAGACCACACCCTCCACCTCAATATACACCACAGTTTTCTCTGCTGTGGAAATGAGATCAGGAGGAAATCATCATTATTATTATTTAATAAACGCTCACATTAATGTGGGCTTATTTGTTTCATATTAGAAACATTAGTTGAGTGTTTTTAGTATAAAATGGTCAAAGTCCCTCTTTTTGCTCCTCCCCTCACCTGTGGATGGGCGGTGCTGTTACCGTGGTGACAGCTTGGATGTGTTTCAGTCCTGCCTGGTTATCACTGCAGGAATCTTTCACATTTATTACAGGTAATAACTCTGATTTTTCTGTGTATTATGAACCAAATGTATCCTGATACACACAGAGATGGATGAGCAGAGGTTTTTTTTGCAATTTATGTAGTTACTATGGACTTAATGCACACATATTATTAAAATTAGGGCTATAACAGTTGTATTGATGTATAGCAACTTGAAATGCTCCCACAAATGGCTCCACAGCATGTAAAAATATAACAAAAGCTCTGGTGGACTTGGTTCTGTGGTCAGTCTTAAAGGGTGAAGTTAAACTCTGTAATCTTCACTGTGTCACAGAGTTCAGTGAGTCCCGTTATTCACAGTATCAATCAGATCATCAGAGAACAGCTGATCAGCAATCAGTGGTGCCAACAGCGCCTCCTGTGGTGAGAGGATGCAATAATGCAATGTAGCATTTTTCCACTCAACACTTGCAGTCATGGAAACTGTCTGTTGGATCAGCACAGGGACACTGAGGAACCACGAGACCAGAAACTAAACCCAGGATAAAGAGTTTGAGTGAATGTGGTGTTGAAGGTGTGGAGGTGGATCAGAGTGTCAGAGGAGACTCTGTAGAAGGACAGAGTGCCAGCAGGACAGTCCACATACACTGCTGCTCTGTTAGAGACAGAGGAGGAGGAGGAGGAGATGAATGTTTTTATTCTATTGTGCCAGACATAACAAGGACCATCATCAGAGCAGTACAGACTCCAGGACTGATCATTCCATCCAAACAAACAGTCATCACTGACTCCTTTCCTTCTGATGCTTCTGTAACTCACTGATATATAAACGTCTCCTCTCCACTCGACCTCCCAGTAACAGCGACCAGTCAGACCATTTCTACACAGCAGCTGAGGATAAAAACCATAAAATCTGTCTGGATGATCAGGATATGACTGAACCTCCTCCACATGTGTCACCTTCCTGTTGTTGTCAGACAGTTGGAGCTTTGTGTTCACTGTGTTTGTGTCGATTGTGAGTTGACAGGAATCTGATGGAGAGAACAAACACAATCCAGCTGCAGTTATTGATCCATCATCTGTTCATTGATTGACACTTTGATGATGACTCCTGACATGATGAAGATGGTTGAATGTGTGCTGCTTTGTTTTCATGAATCCCATTAAAAACACACTTACACTTCCTCAGACCTGGTCTCAACCATCGGACTCCAGCAGGCTCCACCCTGAAAGGAGGAGGGGGGTCAGAGCAGCACAGTCAGCATGCACACATGGACATTACATGGCTCTCACACACACACTGTTACACACTGAGCTCAAAGCTCGGCTCCACTGTTTTATTCAAAGAAATCTACATTTATTTATCAGCACATTTAAAAACAGCTTGAGCCAAAGTGCTGCACAGAGTAGAGAGAAAATAGGAAACATACACAGTAATGACTATAAAGACTGGTCAGGATTGAAAGCTACAGAGTACAAATGTGTTTCCAACCGGCTTTTAAAAATGTCCAGTGTTGGTGACGACCTGATGTGAAGGGCGACTGTTCCAGAGTTTGGCTGCAGCCATCGATAAAGCTCACCTCTGTTTTTACGTCTAGTTCTGGTCAGAAGCTGCTTATCTGCAGACCTGAGGGCTCCACTTGGATTCTTTTGTTAAAGAGAGATAAGATGGAGCCAATCCATTCACAGATTTAAAGACAACCAGATCTGGAAGTGGATTCTACCACGTACTGGTAACCAGTGGAAAAAGCTGGTGATGGGTCGTCTAGCACAGACCCACCGCTGGAACCAGACAATTGATGAGGGAGAGAACTGTGACAGCGCCGTTCCTTCACTTGACCTCAGTCGCTCTCGTCTGCTCCCTCGTAACACTGCTCTTTATTGAGCTTACATGAATATGCACAAGTTCATTATGACGTCTTACACAGGTATGAACAAAGAGTACCAGTCTGTGCATAGTGTGTGTGTGTCTGTGTGTGTGTCTGTGTGTGTGTGTGTGTGTGTGTGTGTGTGTGTGTGTGTGTGTGTGTCTGTGTCTGTCTGTCTGTGTCTGTGTGTGTGTGTGTCTGTGTGTGTGTGTGTGTGTGTCTGTGTGTGTGTCTGTGTCTGTCTGTCTGTGTGTGTGTCTGTGTCTGTGTGTGTGTGTGTGTCTGTGTGTGTGTGTGTGTCTGTGTGTGTGTGTGTGTGTGTGTGTCTGTGTGTGTGTGTGTGTGTGTCTGTGTCTGTCTGTCTGTGTGTGTGTCTGTGTCTGTCTGTCTGTGTGTGTGTGTGTCTGTGTCTGTGTCTGTGTGTGTGTGTCTGTGTCTGTGTGTGTCTGTGTGTGTGTGTGTGTGTGTGTGTGTTCCAGATGTGACCCTGTGACCCCAAAGCTGGTGCTAAGAGTCCAGCGGTCCCCCTAACAAAGGGCTCTTATACTTAACCAGACACAGAGTAGGTGTCCTCCTACACCAGGGGTCTCAAACTCGCGGCTCGCGGGCCAATTGCGGCCTGCCGGACGATAGTTTTTGGCCCCACCTTAATATGAAAATGTAATGTTAGTTTGATAATGTATGACACTTTACAGTGTTGTGGGCGGAGCTGAATTAACCCACCAATCAGGGTGGGATATGGATCTCAGGGGACACCAGCCGGGCTTGATGCAAGCAGGGAAACATTTCTCAATGAGTCAAAGTTCCAGCAGCGTTGCCCTGGAGTGTTTCTTTCTTTCCTGTGCCTGGCTGGCTTCCTCCTTTCTATTGGGCAAACGCCGACATTCGCCCCAGCGCGCTGCGTTCACAACACTTCAAAAAAAGTTGTTTTTTTAAGTTGCTGCCCAGCGGGACATTATACGTATATAGATTTATACACACGTCAGTGGGATTTAAAGTTATTTTTCCACAGAGAGAGATCTCATATTAACTCTCACAGTGATGCGTAGGCGGCGGGATAAAAGAAAAGTCATGAACTCAATGCAGCCCAATTTAGTCTGCAGTCACATAGCGACACCTGTTCATCGGCAACAACAGTCCCCGGTAACCCGGACTAATTATAGGGTCGCACCGTAATTTGTGGCTCCATGTTTTTATTTGCATCACTGCGTTTGTATTGCAGCAAACATGAACATTACATATATTTCAATATAATGTAAAAGCAGTCAAAACAACTAACATCAGAAACAGCTGATGTTATTTGTTATATGTCACGGTGTCATTTCCGCTTCTTTCTCCTGTAACAACAGCCCGGCGCCGTGAGCAGTCGCCTTTTTTGCGCTCGCTATCCCTGCACTTTCTACCATCTGCAAACGCCACGGTGTTCGTGTCGTCATGAAAGACATGAACATCGAGCGTAAAAACAAAGGAGACTGCTACCGGCTTTTTATCTGCCGATCGCCGTGCTACGGTTGCAAGAAAAAGAAGCAGAAATGACGTTCTCTACGCGTTGAGACGTTCCCCGTCCGTCGGCTAAACGCTTGATTGAAACTTCAATGCGACAGTGACACCAAGTAGAATTATAAATGTCACATAGCCCCAAACATGTCTTTTTCAAAGCCTGCGGTGAAGAGAAAGGTTGGTGATGAGCACCGACAATTTCAGGAAAAGTGGGAAATGCAATATTTCTTTGTTGAGCACAGGGGCACCCCGACCTGTCTCATTTGCACAGAGAAAGTTGCGCTGCACAAGGAATACAATTTGAAACGTCATTACACAACTAGACATGCTGAGCTGGATGCAAAATACCAGGGAGACGAGAGAGCGAACCGGGTTGCCAGTCTTAAAACAGATCTACTGAGGCAGCAAGATTTCTCCAAGAAAGCAACCAAAGAGAATAATGCAGCAGTCGGAGCCACGTGGTTAGTGAGATGATTGCTAAAGCAGGGAAGCCATTCACAGAAGGTGCATTTGTCTAAAAGTGCATATTGCAGGCTGCAAATATAGTCTGTCCGGGAAAGAAAGGTCAGTTTAGCAACATCAGCCTTTCTGCCAACACCGCAGCAGATCGCATTTCTGACCTGTCAAGTGACATTTATGACCAACTGTGTGAGAAAGCCAAATGTTTCAGTGTATACTCAGTCGCTCTTGATGAGACCACAGACATCACCGACACTGCCCAGCTCCCAATGTATGTCCGTGGTGTTGATGACAGTTTTGAAGTGATGGAGGAGCTGCTCACAGTAATTCCAATGCATGGCCAGACCACCGCTCAGCAGATATTTACAAGCTGTGTGATGCCATTGAGAATGTTGGTTTGCCATGGAAGAGGTTTGTTGGAATAACAACAGATGGAGCGCCATCAATGACAGGGAGGAAACATGGACTGGTGGCACAAAACAAACTGGAAGAGGAAGGCGTGGAGGAGGCCATTGCTCTGCACTGCATCATCCATCAGCAGGTCCTTTGCAGCAAATGCCTGAAGTTTGACAATGTGATGTCTATTGTTGTGAAATGCATCAACCAAATCAGATCCAGGGGCTTAAAGCACCGAAGGTTCTGTGCTTTTCTAGAGGAAATGGAGTCAGAATATGGGGATGTGCTCGACTTCACTGAGGTACGTTGGCTCAGCAGGGGAAATGTATTAAAGAGACTTTTTGAGTTGAGAGCAGAAGTGAAGCCTTCATGGAGAAGGATGGAGTTAGTGTTCCTGTGCTAACTGATCCCAAATGGCTCATGGACTCAGCTTTTCTTGTTGATATGACACATGAGCTTAATGTACTGAACAAGACGTTACAAGGCCAGGGGCAACTTGTCAGTGCTGCCTATGACAACGTGAGAGCATTCTCCACAAAACTGGCGCTCTGGAAAGCTCAGCTCTCTCAGACAAACCTTTGCCATTTCCCAGCATGCAAGGCTCTCGTGGATGCAGGCACACCATTCAGTGCTGACGAGTATGTTGATGTCATTTTGAGGCTACAGGAGGAATTTGATCACAGATTTGCTGACTTCAAGACACACAGAGCCACCTTTCACATTTTTGCGGACCCCTTCTCCTTTGATGTGCAAGATGCCCCTTCTGTGCTTCAAATGGAGCTCATTGAGCTGCAGTGCAACTCTGAACTCAAAGCAAAGTTCAGGGAGGTGAGTGGAAAAGCAGACAAGCTTGGACAATTTTTGAGAGAATTGAGCCCTAGTTTCCCTCGGCTTTCCCGAATGTTCAAGTGGACCATGTGCCTTTTTGGTAGCACATACTTGTGCCAAAAGCTCTTCTCCACTTTGAACTTCAATAAGTCCAAGTACAGGTCCAGACTTACGGATGATCATCTTCAAGACATACTGAGGGCCGCAACTGCTTCCTCCCTCAGGCCAAATCTGGCTCGGCTATGCGAGAGGAAACGCTGCCAGGTCTCTAGCAGCAAGGAGTAGGCAAGAGAAGCCATGTTCAGAAGAACAGTTCATTTTCTACACTGTTCCATTCATGTTCAGAAGAAGGTTATAGAACTGTTAATACAGACATTTCAATCTAAATACAGCAGATATAGAAGACTGAAAGAAACACACAAGTTCACTGACTAAAAATATCTTATTATTATTTTATTTATGTATTACAGATTGATTGATTTTCTTATTAATTCTTAATTTGTTTATTTATTTTTCATATTTTGTGTTAAAAAATAAAAATAAAGAGATTTGAGAAGATTGGAATTTTTTTAACCATGCCTTTCTTGTGGAAAACCTAATGCGGCCCAGCCTCACCCAGACTCTGCCTGCAGCGGCCCCCAGCTAAATTGAGTTTGAGACCCCTGTCCTACACTCGCACATTCACACCTAGTGGCAATTTGGATTATCCAATTAACCTATCCCCACAAGCTGCATGTCTTTGGACGGTGGGAGGAAGCCGGAGTACCCGGAGGGAACCCACGCAAACACGGGGAGAACATGCAAACTCCACACAGAAAGACCCCGGCCTGATGGTGGAATTGAACTCAGGACCTTCTTGCTGTGCGGCAACAGTGCTAACCATCGTGCCACCGTGCTGCCCACCTACGTCTAATTTAAGGCAAATACGCATTAGAACCTAATGCTCATATCGTTTTCCTTTGCTTTATAGCAATGTGAGCAGCTACTGCTAAATAGCATTAGCTAATAACAGCAGTCTAATTTAATGCAAGTTAGCATCATTTGCATTATAACGATGTGAGGAGTTAATGCTAAGTATGCTGCCATTAGTGGCTAATTCTAATTAGGGGTGAATAATTATTACAAGCTAATGCTAATATCGTTTTCTCTTCCCTTTTAACAATGTGAGCAGCTAGTGCTAGGTAGGCTGAAGCTAGCAGCTAATGCTAAAGCTAAAGATAATTTGATGTGAATTAGCATTACATTAGTGAGGAGTTAATGCTAAGTAGACTGCCATTAGCAGGTAATGCTAATTTAAGGTTAATAGGAATTGGCATCTAATGCTAATACCATATTTTCTTGCTTTAACCCTTTAAAACTGGTCAGAGTGGGCACACTCCGTTTTGCGCAACTATTTTTAAATCCCGGTAGCACTGCTAGCGCAATAATTTTTTTTGCATATGAAACCTGAGGAGTTGTATTTACATCTTATGCCATCAGCTTGTCCTAGGTTACAGTTTCCTTCCACATATGCTTAGGACTCATATTGCTCTGCTGGAAATAGTTTATTTTGATGCATATGCTGTTATTTTGCAAATTTGCAGTATAATATTTATTTTCGTTTTTCCTGCAGTATATAAAAATTGGTGTATTTCAAAAATAAAACTATGAAGGCACTCAAAATAAATTTCCTGAGGTGGGAAACTATTTTGTGCAACTTTTTTGTATTTACAGTTTTGAGGGATAAGCCTCTTAAATTTCTCTAACTAGAAATATATGTTAAAAAAACAAAAACGATTTTCAATTTTTTTGTAGTTTATTGCACTTTTTTGCAATTTATGTAATTACTATGCACTTAATACATACATATTATTAAAATTTAGGCTGTAATGGTTGTATTGATGTATAGCAACTTGAAATGCTCCCAAAAATGGCTCTACAGCATGTAAAAATATAATATAAGCTCTGGCGGACTTGGTTCTATGGTAGGTCTAAACGGGTTAAATCAATATCAGTAGCTAATCCGATTGTTCAGTCTGACGTCAGGTGAAGTCATTTTTATGCATTTAAGAGCTGTGTTGAATTCAACATTACAAACTGAACATTAGAACTATCCTCTTCTCCAGGATTTTCCTGATTTAACATTTCAATATGACATTTCCAGCGCTTTGTTTTCTCTGCTCACAGACAAAACAGATACACACATGTATATACAGCCCACGTCCAGCTCTGCATGCACTCCTGCTCCATTTCTATAGAGAATAAACAACGTAACACAATCATTCTCCATTGTTTTCAACTCAACCAGCTGCATTTAATGAAGGAGTTTGAATTTACTTTACAACAGCTGCTGTTGTTTCCTGTCTGCATTCATGTTCTTAACTGTACTCCACACATTCTGAACTGGTGTACCGTAATTGTCGGGCTATAAGCCGCTACTTTTTGCACAAGCTTTGAGCCCTGCGGCTTTTAGTCAGGTGCGGCTTTTCTATGGATTGTCCATGAGCGGATTTGTTTTGTTTGTTCCGCTGTTGTACGGCACTACGTTGCCTGGCGGAAGGATCGGGGTTCAAGAGTGGTATGTTGGTCACATGTCCATCCGTCAGGCAACGTAGTGCAGTACGAGGTAGCGCGAAAAACAAACTTCAAAGTAGCGCTACCCGTTCAGCTGGAGGCCTGGATGATGAGCGGCGATAAACTTGCAAAAAGCAAGTTATGCCCAACTCCACCGGTGGAACCTGACAGCGTGGAAAAATGTGAAAACATCCACGATCACCAACAGATTTCGAAGGGCTGAATGCTGCATGATGGAGAGGAGGACACCGCCACGGCCCTTCTGAGGGTGTTCGACTCTGACACTGACAACGAGGATTTCTTTGGTTTTGAAAGTGACAACGAAAGAAAGAAGCTGAGAGTGGATGACGAAGCCACCCTGAGCCTGTTTGTTTCCGACACTGGAGGAGAGGACTTTGGTGGTTTTAGTGCGCAGGAAGATGGTGGTGAATGACTGACTTTTCTTCTTGTTAAAGCCGTGTCACTGCACCTGAGCCTAAAAGGTAGTCTGAATCTATTGTTCTGGTGTGCTGTAGGTTATTGTTATGTACTACATTTGTTACTCATTTATGAAGCACAGTACATGTTTCGTACTTGTAATTACCGCTACTTGTACATATACCTAAAAAGTTATGCAAATATGTACCCATAACTTGTTTTTCAAAATATTAATAAAAGGGGTGTGTCTCCAAACAGCCATCTCTTTCCTGACAATTCGCTTTGTGCATATTCTCTTACATATGATAAGTCAACATTGAAACACCTGCGGCTTTTAGTCAGGTGCGGCTAATGTATGTACAAAACAGGATTTTCCCCTGATTTTAGCTTGTGCGGCTAATATTCAGGTGCGCTCTGTAGTCTGGGAAATACGGTAGTTCTTCCTAAAGTACTGCAGTATTCCTGCCAGTACATCCTTTTAGTTTTCCTAACTGTTTCCTCTGATGCTCGTTGCTATTCTTTCCTCAATGCAAATTCATGCTAAGCTCCTTCATATCCATCCCTGTTTCTAAACCTGTAATAATTGCTTTAATGTGTCTTTGGCCTAATTATGAGTCTGTCCATATGTTTGTAGTTCCCCACTTGCTTTGGTTTCTTAGCTCTGATTCTCTCAAATTTATCCTTGAAATCATTTACTGGCATCTCTCCCTCTCACTCCCACTATCCCCAGAACACCAGAGTATTCATCTCCTGGTTTATCCTATGGCCTCTTTGCATTTTCTCCAATCATCCCTGTTTCTAGAGTCTCACCCCATCTGCAGGCAGTCCAAGAGAAACTGCCTCTGCCATTTTCTTCTTCTTAATCTTTGATTTTTCTCTTCACTTTCTCCATTGGGTCTTCTTAGACGCACTTTCCAGAAAGCAGCAACATTTTTTGTGCCCCATTTTTCAAATTGTGCATCTTACTTCAGCTTAATGTGTTTCCTGTTTTGTTTTTACACAGGTCATGTAAAAGAAATCCTACCAGAGACTCGACAAAGCTGAACTGAAAGACAGCACAGGCAATAAATCAGAGCAGCACAGAACTTAAGCTCATGGTCCATAGAAGCTGGGCTCTACAGGTGTACCAGGACAAGCTTAGTGTAAGTCCCTCGAAAAAGTTTCACTTGTGCTGTTTCGGTGTAAATTACTGGTTTGTTTGAACAATTTCATCAGCTGAACCATAAATACTCCAAAACAATTTCTTTGTGACTCAGTGTGATTTTTCATTTTGTAATATTAGCATGTCAAACTCTACATTCTCTACACAGATGAGAAATGAAGTGTATTTAATAATAAAAGTTATCTCTCAGAGACAAAGTTAGTGTCTCATTCAGGTCTGTATCTGAGTAGCCTCAGACACATGCAGTGCTCATATTTTCTGTTTTGTGTGTCACTCAGACCTCTTCCTGACAGGGGCAGCAATTTCATTTAAAGTCCCATTCACTGATACAGGCTGCTGGAGCTCCAACCAGGAGGGTACACACATGATCCAGGGAAAAAAATTATATATGGTCTCTTAGATAAATATTAAGAGGTCCTGTGTTTTACTAAAAAATCAAAGTAGTAAAACACAGGACCTTTGGGTTAGATATAAGGTGATTTGACAAATCATGTCTGTTGTAAATGAGTAAGCCATTTATCGACCTGACTCAGGTTTTAAATCATCATCAGAAAAGACTGAATCCTGACCTGAGAATTGTACACTTTGGACTCTCCACTGCAGAAAATAGAAGCTTCAGTCCTGAATCCTGCAGGTTGTTGTTACCCAGATCCAGCTCTGTCAGACGGGAGGACTGGGAGCTCAGGACTGAGGACAGAGCTTCACAGCTTCTGTCTGACAGGTTACAGCCACTCAGTCTGAAGAAAGGATGACAAGAAGACATGAAACACTTGTGTTAAAGTATATTCATGGTGCCATGAGGAGCTACTACATTTACAATATTTCAACACTGTTTCAGGACATGCTGGAATCCTTATTGCCTCATGTTACAAAAGACAAATGTGGCAGTTTAGTGTGATTTGGATGGATTCATTAAAAAAACAAAACATAAACACTGTTAATTTTTTCCAAATGAAATTGATTAAATGATGTTAATTGATGAAAAAAAAATCGATATTGCTTGATCTGACCTCAGCGTTTCCAGTTTGCAGTATTGACTCTTCATCCCAGCAGACAGAAGCTTCACTCCTGAATCCTGCAGGTTGTTGTTACCCAGGTCCAGCTCTGTCAGATGGGAGGACTGGGAGCTCAGGACTGAGGACAGAGCTTCACAGCTTCTGTCTGACAGGTTACAGCCACTCAGTCTGAAGAAAGGATGACAAGAAGACATGAAACACTTGTGTTAAAGTATATTCATGGTGCCATGAGGAGCTACTACATTTACAATATTTCAACACTGTTTCAGGACATGCTGGAATCCTTATTGCCTCATGTTACAAAAGACAAATGTGGCAGTTTAGTGTGATTTGGATGGATTCATTAAAAAAACAAAACATAAACACTGTTAATTTTTTCCAAATGAAATTGATTAAATGATGTTAATTGATGAAAAAAAAATCGATATTGCTTGATCTGACCTCAGCGTTTCCAGTTTGCAGTATTGACTCTTCATCCCAGCAGACAGAAGCTTCACTCCTGAATCCTGCAGGTTGTTGTTACCCAGGTCCAGCTCTGTCAGACGGGAGGACTGGGAGCTCAGGACTGAGGACAGAGCTTCACAGCTTCTGTCTGACAGGTTACAGCCACTCAGTCTGACATCAAGGTGGAAGGGAGACAAGATCAACCAAACAAATCAGAGCTTTATTGCTTTTTTATTGTTTTTAAGCAGAAATCAGTGAGGTGCTGGTAGATTCTGTTCTTTTGGTTTATTACCCAACAACACACACATACACTAATATTTGTGACTTTTGTAATAGTAGCATTTACAATGCAAAGCAACAGCGATCACAGATTGAAGGGGCCTGAATAAAACTACAATGCAGTGATTTTTAAGATGACCTGTTCTTCCAATTTCCAACAACAGATTTCTCCAACCTTACAGTTAAAAATAATTCTTTATCTCATACTGAATCTTGGTGCACCTCCCCCCAGTTTATTAAAATGGAGAGGTACTGAAGTTGCTGTAAGTGATGTGTGATGCCACTGATTTCCTTTCTGATCCAATACAAAGTAAAATTCAGGCTGGTATCTGCGATACTGATAAAAACTATTCCTTCAGAATCAATACAAGACATCATAAGAAAATATGATGTTTTGTATAACATAAAAAGCCTGAATTTTAAAATATTCAGTTAATAATCAAAAACAGATGTGACTGAAAATAATAAAACTGAGAAACATTTTATGGCCATTCGATCCTTTTACAACCATTGCAAGAGCTTGGTTGGCATAGCCGGCAATACGTTGGATAGTAATAAGTCCGGTGGGTGATGGGCTCCACCAGGGCTGCCCTTTGTCACCGATTCTGTTCATAAATTTTATGTTTAAAGGCTGTATCAAAAGTTCATTCAAGTTACAATATTGTGGTCAAAAGTTCTCCTTTTTTCTTTTATACTATACAACTACGCTGTCTCATGGTTTTAGGACATGGATCTGTCATGGAAGAAATCTATGACCACTTTTAATCAACATTTTAAAAATAAACATGATCACAGATTTACTCACAGAGCCTTGTTGGAGGCTTTGACCACTGGCAGCAGCCTCAGAAGAGCCTCCTCTGAAGCAGAGTATTTCTTCAGGTCAAACACATCCAGATCTTCTTCTGATGACAGTAAGATGAAGACCAGAGCTGACCACTGAGCAGGAGACAGTTCACCTGTGGAGAGACTTCCTGATCTCAGGGACTGTTGGATCTCCTCCACTAGAGAACGATCATCCAGTTCATTCAGACAGTGGATCAGATTGATGCTTTTCTCTGCAGACAGATTCTCACTGAGCTTCTTCTTGATGTACTGGACTGTTTCCTGATTGGTCTGTGAGCTACTTCCTGTCTGTGTCAGCA
This sequence comes from Maylandia zebra, assembly GCF_041146795.1. Lineage (NCBI taxonomy): Eukaryota > Metazoa > Chordata > Actinopteri > Cichliformes > Cichlidae > Maylandia > Maylandia zebra. The sequence goes on from NC_135170.1 coordinate 1,502,960, forward strand.
GACCTCGTAGGAGAGTCTGATTGGTCTGCAGTGAAAGACCCAGGAGGAAGCGGAGGAACAAGTCCAGGTGTCCATTTGGACTCTGTAAGGCCTTGTTCACAGCACTCTGGTGGAGAGATTGAAGTTTTAGTTTGTTAAATAGTTTAGACCATGTAGAGGTTGTTTGTTGTTGTTCCAGCAGATTGAGTCCAGAGTTGATGAAGGTCAGATGGACATGAAGAGCAGCCAGAAACTCCTGAACACTAAGATGGATGAAGCAGAACACCTTGTCCTGGTACAGTCCTCTCTCCTCTTTAAAGATCTGTGTGAACACTCCTGAGTACACTGAGGCTGCTCTGATATTGATGCCACACTCTGTCAGGTCTGATTCATAGAAGATCAGGTTTCCTTTCTGCAGCTGATCAAAAGCCAGTTTTCCCAGAGACTCCATCATCTTCCTGCTCTCTGGACTCCAGTGTGGATCTGTCTCAGCTCCTCCATCATACTTGACCTTCTTCACTTTGGCCTGAACCACCAGGAAGTGGATGTACATCTCAGTCAGGGTCTTGGGCAGCTGTCCTCCCTCTCTGGTTTCCAGCACATCCTCCAGAACTGTAGCAGTGATCCAGCAGAAGACTGGGATGTGACACATGATGTGGAGGCTTCGTGATGTCTTGATGTGGGAGATGATCCTGCTGGCCTGCTTCTTATCTCTGAATCTCTTCCTGAAGTACTTCTTCTTCTGTGGGTCAGTGAACCCTCTGACCTCTGTCACCATGCCAACACAGTCAGGAGGGATCTGATTGGCTGCTGCAGGTCGTGTGGTTATCCAGAGGCGAGCAGAGGGAAGCAGTTTCCCCCTGATGAGGTTTATCAGCAGCGCATCCACTGAGGTGGACTTTCTAGGGTCAGTTAGGATTGTAGTTTTGTGGAAGTCCAGAGGAAGTCGACACTCATCCAGACCATCAAAGATGAACACAACCTGGAAGTCTTCAAAGCTGCAGATTCCTGCTTCTTTGGTTTCAGTAAAGAAGTGATGAACAAGTCCCACCAAGCTGAACTTTTCCTCTTTCAGCACATTCAGCTCTCTGAAAGTGAATGGAAATATGAACTGGATGTCCTGGTTGGCTTTGTCTTCAGCCCAGTCCAGGCTGTATTTCTGTGTTAAGACTGTTTTCCCAATGCCAGCCACTCCCTTTGTCAGCACTGTTCTGATTGGTTCATCTCTTCCAGGTGAGGCTTTAAAGATGTCTTCTTGTCTGATGGTTGTTTCTGGTCTGTCTGGTTTCCTGGATGCTGTTTCAATCTGTCTGACCTCATGTTCATCATTGACCTCTGCAGTCCCTCCCTCTGTGATGTAGAGCTCTGTGTAGATCTGATTCAGGAGGGTTGGGTTTCCTGCTTTAGCGATGCCCTCAAACACACACTGGAACTTCTTCTTCAGGGTGGATTTAAGGTTACGATGACAAACAGCAGCTTGAAGTTCTGAATGAGAAGAAAAATAAACACTCAATTCCAAAAAGAACTAATCTTTAAAACATGTTGCTCCATCTTCCATCTCTGGAAAATGTCTCATTTATCCAGCAGCTTAAATCTTTAGATAAATCCTCTTACTGCTCTGCAGACGGTCAGCCAGCTCCTCCTGCTTCATTCTCCTCAGGAAGTCCACTGTGATCTTCACAAACGCCTCTCTGCTGCTGCTCCTCTGACTCTCTAAGCATTCTGGGTAACCTGGACTCAGAACCTTCTGGATCTTCTTCAGCTCGTTCTTCACAAAAGTGATGATGTTGTCCTCCAGCAGCTGGAACAGAATATTTATGAATGAGCCAATCAGACTGAAATCATGGAGCCAAACATCAGATCCATGTTGGACACACTGACGATCCACTGGTCTACAAAGAGCAGCATGGAGATGACTGTGAACAGAACAGATGTAACAGTAGTTGTTGTACATGTACAGACCATAAATATGGAGTCCAGCTGTGTTTGATGCTGCTGGGCAGACTGACCACTGGGAACCTCTGAGCTCTGCTGCTCCACTCTGTGGAGGAACCATGAAGGATTAGATCAACACAGGATAAAGATCCAGGAGTTTCTGCTCAAATAACTTCATCTGAATCAAGTCTGTCAAGTTTTAAACTCTCAGATTGTGAACATATCAGTAATTTTCAGTCTGTTTTCATGGACGTCCTTTCAGTGGTGATGTCAGGGATGATTTTGAAGAAGCTCATCAAACTGAACCATCAGCAGATCACTGCTCCAAAACCAGAACATGATCCGAGTCTCCCTCCACCACCAGAACACCAGCTTTACTAACGTGGTAGATCAGTGTAGTACAGATCAATAACTGATGAGTCATTTGATCAAAATCACTGAGTGCTTCACGTCTGACCCTCTGATGCTTCTGTAGACATTTTGCATATTTAATGAATGTCTGACAGTTTTACATTCATTCTATGAACACAGTGGAAATGTTGTGTTATAGTCTCCATGTTGTTTCCAGCATCATAAATTCTTAAGTTCAGAAAATTAGATTCTTTCTTCACAGCTGAAAAACAACAACATTTATTCTCTATTGAAATCTGCATCGTCCACTCCAAAGGTCACAATCTGAAGGTAACATCTGGTTTTGTTCCCTGTGGTTAACTCTGAGCATCAGTATGGTGGGATTTATCCACTACATCCACACCACTGTGGTTCAGTGTTGTCCTGATGGAGTAACAGCAGCCAGTATGATCCAGGCTTTAGCTGCTGGGTCTCTGTGTGACCTCTCAGACTGTTTAACAGATCAGACACAAAGAGAATCAGAGCAGCTCTGTTCTTTAAAGACAAACATGAACCCACTCAGGTCACACTTTCCCCACAGATATGAGCATCACTGTCCTCAAACAGCAAATGACCAAGTCGAACATTTGGATCTTTTCTCTTTCATTGTTTTCTTTTTAATGAATCTTTGTAACAATCTGAGGATGTTTCAGGTCATATTTATCCAGGAAACACAAACATGTAAAGGAGTCATCACAGCTCTCTGACCTCGTTGCTCCAGGTTCACCACTGAAGTCTGGATTTCGATCTTTGGACCAGTCACTCCTCACAGACGGACAGCTGGACCCTGCAGACTCTGCTCTGTCCTCCTCTTCCTCCATCATCGTCTTCAGTCAGTCTGAGAGGTAAACCACAAACACTCAGTGAGTTCACATTAACAGGAGGAACTGACCTCTGACCTGTCATGTGACCATGAAACCAGGTCAATATATCTGTAGGTTCAGTCATCCAGGTCATGTGATCTAAGGAGCTTGGAGAGAAAAGAGACGTCTTTAAGTTTCTGGAAGACGTTTCATCTGAGAAGCTTCTTCAGCTCTAAAACCAAACGGTGGAGAGTCCCAGATATTTAAACCTGAGAGGGAAAGAAAGCATGTCGCTGACCCACCACTGATGTTATTTCAAGGAGGAAACTGAGAGCCTTTGCACCAGGAGCACAAACATCAGCTCCAGCAATGATCCACTGATGTGTTTTTATTCCATGTATGAATGTTGTTATTGACAGAGATGACGTTTGTGTGTCAGTGATGCAGTGACTGTTGTTGTTACCTGTACAGGCTGGTTAGACTCTATGAAACAGATCATACAGATCTCTGCATGTTAGAAGAGACTATTAAAGGTCATGAATGAGACAAAGGCAGGGAGGCGTCCTTTACAGCTAAACAGCAGAGTGAGAGAACAGCCAGCACCTCTACATTTATCACATTATACAGCACATGTATGATACTGACAGGGATGAGAAGAATTTAGTGATTCTGATCCCATCATTGATATTACTTATTGATTCTCAGTAGCTCTGCTCTGACAGTCACCACCATCACTGAGCAGCATATCAAAGACATTTGTGCACATTAACTGCATGTTGTGGCTCAAATGTTTGTGCATGTTGGAGGCATTTCCTCTTTGTTGTGATCAGTGTGGGTCATTACTCAAAACAGTCATTATTACACATATTACACAGAACACTTTGATTAAAAGTAATGGAGTACGTTACTTCATTACTCCTCATAACATTACTTTGATGTTACTGTGTGAAATGAACAAATGAACATGTAACAACATAAAGCTGAGGTACAGCCCCACACACCAACACAGATCCTGATGAGGTCACGTGATGTTTCTCTGAGTGTTTATGAACACAAATCAAAGATGAAACAGCACAAAGACACTTCAAAGTGATTCTACTGTAGAAACATGAACAGGTAGAAACCTGCAGCCTGACTGCTCATCACTTTGTTACCTGTTCAAGTTCAGCAGCAGCAGCTCACTTTATCACGGTGCTGGTCTGGGGTCAGTGTTTACTCAGCTTTAACCTCACTCTGGGTTCTTGGCTAGCCTAGCTTTAGCTTAGTGTTAGCATGCTGTGTGCTAGCTTAGCGTCAGAGCTCTGCAGGTGTCTCGTGTGTAAATATTAATCACAGTGACAGTAAAGGAGGTAAAGGGCTGTGACGTCATCACGTACGCTGCGTCCTCTGTGGGCTCTGAGTGAACTCAAAGTACAAACTACAAGTACACAAACACGAACGTAGCTCAGAGTGGCGGACACACTCGGCCTCGTTGGTCCAGCTGTGAGTCCGTTACCGTGAACTATGGAGCGGCAGATTTGTGCTGAACTAAGCTGCACACAGCTGATGTTAGCCAGGAAACATTACACACTGACTTTAATGGAGAGACCGGAAATACAAACACACACAGTTTGTTGTGTGAAGAAATCAAACACGAGCTGAACAAACAGTAAAGTTCCTAAAGACAAACTGTTAAAGGAGGAAACAAAGCAAACTTACAGTTTCTTCACACCAACAACAAGCTCCACTCCACACCTGGACACTAAACACGGACACACAGGTGAGCTGCTTCCTGGAAGGAGGCGGGACTCCACCTGAAACTCAGCACAGGTGGGAGGGGCTCAGCTCTGTGTGTGCTGATGTGTTAACTTTAAAAATATGCCGTCTGACTGCTCAGACTGAGTCAGAGTAAAGTTCACATGCTGACGTGTGGAGACATGAAACCTTGTTGTAGCTGCAGGTGTGAACACACTGATCCCAGATCAGCTCTGCTGTATTTGTAACATGAACATTTCTGCTGCAAAGCTTCAAATGTTCAGCATGTTTCTCTGTTTCCAGTCTATAGATCCAGTCACACTTTCTACCTTCACCTGTGCAGTAAAGACTGAGAGCAGAGCTGAAAGCAAGCGTCCAATCAGTGAGCAGTATCAACACCTGAGCTTCATTCAGACTCTGTTATTGAAGATGTTGTTGGTACAAAGTTCATCTGCTGCTCACATGAATCCATGAAAGATTTATTTCACTGAATGTTTCTTCAAAGCTCATTTCAACCTGTTGAAGTCATGAATGAAAGTGCAGACTGAGAGTGGATCACATGATGTTTGAGGTGTGTCATGTGACATGTTCAGTATTGTCACACATGTCTAGATTGTCCCTGATATCATAACTGCTCAAACACTGATGATTATATTTGAAGAATTATTCCTGATGGCAGCAAAGTTTGAATGGAGCTCTCTGTCTGTGCTGATTTGTCGCCCTCTGGAGGTCAAAGCACAAACTGCATGATGTCACTGTAACCACCACAGAGACAGGAAGTGTTTTTATGACTGAAACACTGAAATGATGCTAACGGCTGTCGTTAGGCTCACTGACAGCAGTGCTGATGTGTTCATGTCAAACACTGGCTCAGGTCAGACTCCTTCATCCTTCTCCAGCGTGAGGCCGCCCTCAGACCCACAGGAGCTCTGACCTTTGACCTCCTGACCCTAACCATTTTAGTCTTGTTGCATCTGCAAATCCATCCAAACTGTAGCCAAGCAAAAGAAGCTGGAAGTTGTTCTATGAATGATGTTGTTGAAGGAGCTTGGAAAGAAAAGCGTCTGGACTTCTTTAAGTTGCTTGAAGAGGGACATGGACGTCTTAACGCCCACTTACATCCTGGGACATTTGATCACAGGAAATCACATGATGGGGTGGGGCTAGATCTCACAATGGGTTCACCCAAAACCTTGGCTGATTGAGACCCACACCCGTTCTCACACCGTGGCTCGTGTGATTAGGTAGAGGATCAACAGGGGCTCCGTGTCCCTGAATTTAAACTGAATCTAAACACACCGTGCACAATGCCAAGTTAGATAATGGTTAAAAGAACAAGATAAGAATAAATAAAAAGATAAAATAAGGATAAAAAATAACTTAAAAAAAAAAATAAAAAGATAAATAACTGCAAATAAGTACAAATAAGTAACTGAAGACACGTGTGGTCTGCAGATGTCGATGTACATGGATGTACATGGAGTTTAATGTGCAAAATGAACTTAGTGTGCAAAGTGACCTGATGTGCAAACTGCAGTTTGAGGTCGGTCAGCTGTTCAGGAGTCTGATAGCAGTGGGGAAGATGGAGTTGTTGAGTCTGGATGTTCTACATTTCACACTTCTGAACCTTCGTCTCGAGGGCAGAGGTGTGTCTCTCCTCTGGACTCTGTGATGGTAGCTGCTCTGCAGAGAGGGCAGCGGGGTCCTGATGATCTTCTCCACAGTTGTTATCACTCTCTGCAGGCGTTTGCGGTTTGCAGTAGTGCTGCCGTACCATGCAGTGATGCAGCTGTCAGGCTGCTCTCCACAGTGCAGCTGTAGAACCTGCTGAGGATCTTGGCCAACATACCAAATTTCCTCAGCCTCCTCAGGAAATACAGCAGCTGCTGAGCCTTCTTGACCAGCTGTGTGAGTTTGAGTCCCTCACTGACTCAAACTCCTTCAGTGACACTTGCAGCCTTGCAGATTAGTTTGCTGATCCTGATGCATCTCTGGAGCTGATGCTGTCCCCCAGCAGACAACAACAACATAGATGCTCTCACTAGTCCACTTTACCCTCTAATCACATCTCTGACATCTGCAGGTTGCTCCATAGAGACTCTTGTGCAATGCCAGGTGTTTGTGTTTGTCTGTAGGTACACATTAGATATGACCATAGACGCACACACACAAGTGAACACAGCAGCACAGATGGTTTCCACCTGCTTCCCTCTTTCTTCACACAACTGTGAGGATGATGAAGAGGTTTCAGGACGAGGTGGTCAGCAAGCACAGGATAAAGCAGGGCCATGAAACTCTCTGGTGCAGCAGATGTTTAATCAGACTCAGCTTTAGGCTTCTTTTCCCACCTGGCAGCAAAGTAACAGCTTCACTAATGTGAACAGTCACAATGTTAAACGTTTCTATATCTTCATATATTTTTATCTGTTGATGCTGCAGAATAAAGTCTGTTAACAGAGTGCAGGATGTGTAGAGCAGGTCCAGCTCTCCCTTTACTGTGTCCACTTTCATCAGCCCCTGTGAAGTGACACAGAGTGCATGTGTGTCTGTCAGCTGTTGTTTGTTGTGAAGGATGGAACAAATGAACACACACTTTTAGAGAAATCTGAAAAAGCAACACGTGCTTGGGCTCCTTCTGTGCTCGTCTTCATTAATGCTGATCTTTCTTTCCTGTTTGTTCTTTGGCACAAGCTTCAGTCTTTTCTCCCAGGGCTCCTTCACACTTAGAAACACACCTACATTCATTTATACACAAACATCATGAAACAAAGGCTTTGTAAAAGAGGACACGAGATCCTCTCTGAACAGCACATTCATATCAAACACAGGACTGAACAGGATATACTGAGTCTGTGCTGTTTTCATTGTTACTTGCTGAGTATTTTTCCAGTGTTTGAAATGTGACTCAAGTCTGATTCTTCTACTGTGTGTGAACTCTAAGCAGCTGCATTAAACAGCTGCTTTTCAAACCAGGCTCAATCCTATGACTCTGTGAATGTAAACTTTTGTCACCTGCATGAATAACAATCCTTGATCTAGTCAGGACTGCAGTGCTCCTGTGATCCCAGCTTATAGATGGAGGCTAGCATGAGAGGCTCAGCAGCTAAAGCAGCACACCTGGGTCTCCCAGCCTATTAAAAGCAGCCCTTTGCTTCACCTGCTTCACTAAACATTATTATTATTATTTAAGCAGAGTGGTGTGATTGATGTAGGCATTGCTGTGTGACAGGAGGACTTTTCTTGAAACAGCTCGTGTGACGTGAGCTGACGTAAAAACAGTGATGTTAGCTTGATTCTCTTGGCTAAAACTATTTTAAAAAGAGGGTCAATCATGCAAATCTGCCAATAGAAGCCAAAGTTACAGCCCCTCAGAGTTTAAAGAGAAAAGGCCCGTTTCCAACACTCGGTTGTGCAAAGGGAAACAGGCCCACAGTGCCTGAGTGTGTGGGTAATTCTTCAAATAATATTCAAAAGCAAACATTTTTAAGCATGTAAATAAAATTCAATCATTTCTGCTCTTCAATACCTAAGAAATGAAAACTGGCAGATGGTCCCAAAATGTGAAACGCCTGGCTATCTGTGCATTTAGTGCTGCAAGTTTTCACTGTTTACCTTCAGAAGCATAAATCTCTGCACAGATAATGTTCATATGTGGATTCCTGGTTTTCTGCAGTTAATTGTGACCCAAAGCGTATTTTTAAAGTGGTTCCAGGCAATAAAGTCTAAAAATAAATACATCTACTTCCTTTTTCTGTGTTCCAGCCTCAGTGACTCTGACACAGTGCTGTAATATTTACACCTCTGATGAAAACAGAGTTTGTAGTTGCAGAAATACTCGACTCATTTTGGGCATTTACGAGCAGGAACCTCAGAAAGCCCCTCGCTGCTTCACTGGTTAAGAAGCAAAGCAAACATTAGTTCACAGTGATGTTAATTAAGGCCCAAAGTTTAGGAACGAACGTCAGCACTTCACTAATGAATGTAATGCTGATTCATGTGCTTGTTTTGTAATGTGCATGTTGTGCGTTGCTATTTCCCATATTCTTTGGCACTGATAGATGAAGAGTCTCAGGCAGGACCGAGGCTGCCAGCTGCTGACAGTGAGCAGGGAGAGAGCAGCAGAAGCTGGGCAAGAGCAGGGCACCTTCAGCCCCCTTCATCAGTCAGAAATCATTTGGGTGTCTGTGTGAAATGTCTGATTTTTAAAATCTTTTTGTAGACATATGTTAGATTTGTATTGTTGATTGTTATTTATGCTTAGAAATATTTACTTATATATGCTTAGAGTTTTGTAATTAGTTGTAGATTGGTAGAGGTTTTGAACCTTGATAGTCTGCAAACTTTGTGTGTATTAGACAGCACTTTGGGAGCATGAGAGGTCATACCGTGTCTTATTGTTTTATGGTAGGATTAACGTAGTTGCGTCTGTTCTAGTCTAAGTGCTCTTTGTTTAGATGAACTGCAGGACTTCCTCACCGTGTTATCTAGGATGAACCATCTAGGGTGAGGGGGAGGCTACCCTCTTCCTGACCAAGGATGTTTGACCCTTTGATCAGCAACACACACACACACACACACACACACACACACACACAGGCAAGGTACTCTTTGTTTGTATGTAGACGTCGTATGTTAATGAACCTATGCATATTCATGTAACCTCAATAAAAGGACAGTGTTACGGGAGGACGGACGAGAGCTACTGGGGTCAAGCGAAGGAACGGCGCTCTGTCTGGTTCTCTCCCGTGCACGAGTAACATGAAGAACTTTGCCTATTTGTCTCTTGCTTTGCAGTGTAATTATATTGTCTTTAACGTTCCAGCGGATGGGTTCAAGCTACAAACCTAACATTAATTGGTCCTTCGATGCCAGATCCCTGGGATCGCATTCACCGAGGGGGGGGAGGCACGCTGAAAGACTGACGTCAGCCAGGAAGTTCCTGTGGATTCGCTGTCTGTCTTTCTCCTCGATGAATGGCGATCGGCGGGATTCAGGCTGATATTACACGCTAAGCAACGCCAAGTAAGTTTAAAGAGGCCAACTCTATAACCGTGTCGTTGTGCAGTCTCCGCCATTTTGTGAGGCGTTGAGAAGTTCGCTGCTTTGTGGAGCGATAACTGGGTTAGTGTCCCGAAAAAGAAGTTTTGGTTAAATCGCCCAAGGGTCCCAAGCGTCCGGTGAGTGTCCGGTTTTGAAATCGCCCTGCGTGTGTGTCCCGAGCGTCCCTTCATTGGGTTTTGTCGCGCGAGTGGGTGAGCGTCCCACAACTGGGTCAGGGTCCCGAGCGGTCCGGTGTGAGTCCGGAGTAGGCCTATTTTGTGTTGTTGTCATTGTTGTCGTCGTCGTCGTCGTTTTTGTTGTTGTTGTTGTGTGAGTGTGTGCGGAGCAGAACACGTGGTCTGTAACACCGACTGTTGTTGTTATCATGGGTTTCTAAGCAACCAAGAGTGAGTTAGAGGGAGAAAGACGTTTGTGCTGGACTTTGCTCCTGGCAGCACAAAGTATTTATGTATAAAAGAGAGAGAGCGAAGGCTCCACAGCTGCGCGGGTGCACGCGAGCGAGGTCGCGCGGGTTTCACGCGGACCTGAGCCGTGCGGTTAATCGCAGGCTTATAAATGGAAGAGATTCAAATGTTAGAAGTTTTCAGAAAACACACCAGCCTTGAAGAGTGTGTGGAAAAGGCCAGCCCACATCAGCAGCTGTGCTCTGGTGGGTGGCTTTCCCCCCACCCCTTCCTGACACAAAATGTTAACAGCCTGTGTGCCAGACCATTGAGGTGGATAGTTGTTAAAAGTAATCTGCATTAAGCTTGTGGTTGCTTAAATTCAGTACAATGACATATGAGGAGAAGTGATATAGGCAAATATTTAAACTAATGAAGTGCATAGAGGCACTTGACCTGTGTGGAAGACGGTCGTCTTATTATGAACCATTGTTGAGATATGGAGCACACCTGTGAAAACAACTAATATGCTGAACCCTGTATGACACATCTAAAAATACATGATGGAGAAGCTGTGTTGAATATGTAAGTGTAAGACTTTGCCACTGTGGGCAGAGCATGCAACTACTGTGTGATGTCGCGTTGCAGTTTTGTTTTTGTTTTTTGAGCTGATGAGCAAGCTACACATTATCAGATCAAGAGCTGTCTGAGAACTACTCAAAGAGGGGGAAACAGAGAGTGTGCAGCGTTTCCATGAGCAGTTTTTCTGCACCTTGACTCGTGTGTGTGTGTAGCATCAGCATCATGTTTTTGTTTATTTGTTTTGTTGGATTAAAAATAATTAAATAAACTGGTGATCATGCTTATGGATCACCATGGCACATATCTCCAGCCATATGGTTTATTTATGCAGATGAAAAAGTGAGTGTGAATGTGTCTGACATCACAGTGTTTTTGTGCGCTGTGTAAAAGTGATTGCCTCTGATTGTGAGTGAGAGCGGTGATTTTGCAGACCACCAGCTATTGTAACGAAAAAAAAAGAAAAAAAAGAGTGAAAAAGAAAAATCATAGGAAAAAGGTTTTGTGTTGATCAGCCAAAAACAACTACAATTTCATTTTCTGCTTTTAAGAAAAGACTGTTCACAAAAACACACACAGAGAGAGATGTGTGTTGATTAAGCAGTGATGATAATAATGAAATGTCTTAGTTTGTCACTTTCAGGTGAAAAGCAGACCTGAATCAATTTTCCACATGCAGCAGTCGGAAGAAAGTTATAGTTTAACATCATTGGAAACATGCAGGCCAAGTTTCTGGCTGACTTATTTACAGCGCCATGTGTTTCTCAACCTCACAAGCGAGCTCACTCCTCCCTGAAGATAAGGAATGCAGCTCCAAAGCAATAACATGATAAAGAGACAGCAGCAAGTCCTGAGCACAAAAAGTCCCAGCAAAGCAGCAGCAATGTGGATAAACAGCAGCAGAAGAAGAAAGCAAACCCATCTTCCTGTCTGATTGGTTGAATTTCACGGAGGGGCGAGCAAGATGGCAGCGTGAAGAGGAGTTTTTGTTTGAGTTCTCAGCACGAGACACTTATTTGACGTCTTTCTGGCCTTCGGGACTTTTTTGGAGATCAGCGCGCTAAACTTGCTGGAGCTGAGGCCAGGGTCTGCGGCGGCAGCATGTTGAAATGCTCAAAAAGGACTGAGTGACTCGGGCAAGCCACATGCGGCTAGCGACATGAAAGAAATGGACCCTTCATGATGCGTTCAACGTGCCAGCGCTGTGGTGGGAAAGGCTCCATCATAAACACGCCCTGCGCCGAGGTTCAGGCCAAGAAGAAGAAGACGATGACTTCCAAGCCCAAGAAGGTCGGCCTCAGCGTGGGCGAGCTGATTGTGAAAGCCGTGGCCGCTTCCAAGGAGCGCAACGGCCTGTCCGTGGCCGCCCTCAAGAAGGCTCTGGCTGCCGGAGGCTATGATGTGGACAAGAACAAGGCCCGTGTCAAGACCGCCATCAAGAGTCTGGTGGCGAAGGGCACTCTGGTGCAGACCAAGGGCACCGGGGCCTCCGGATCCTTCAAGATGAACAGGGTTACTGAGACCAAAGCTAAGACGCCCGCCGCGGCCAAAGCCAAGAAACCGGCAGCAGCTGCTAAGAAGTCGCTCAAGAAGGCAGCAGCAGCACTTCAGACACTAGCACAAAATCAACCGCATCAGAGGAGGGACAGGACAAAGCTGAAGGAGAAACTGCCTGCTATTGGACTGTTGAAGTGGGAGAGGACAACAGAGTGAGAAGACTAGGTGAGAACACATAGGAATTATTTAATGTGGGAAATCAAAATTTGGGTTAGCAAACCTGGGGAAAAGAAAACTGACTGCTTAAGTTGGAAAATTGAGACGGAGTCTGAAACATTGCGAAAATAGAAACATATACAAAATCACACACACACAAGCAGAACATGCATTAACCCTACTGACAATTCCAAACACAAAATGACTCATGAAGACTCATAGCACATTAGTTAAGAAATGATTAAATAATAGCAGAGAAGTGTGTAGGAAAGGCAGCTTTAAGAACATGCTCTGCTGGAGATGCAGCTCCACAGACATGCATTAGACCTGCCTAATAACACAAACACCCATGCAATGAAAATTAGCTTGTTATCTTTCATCAGTGTTAAATTAGTGTCAATTTAGCAGACACTTGTTATTAAATACTGAATTTATCCAATGCAAAAAATTGACTCTCTAGGTTGCAGGACAACAGTTTAACTTTTGTGGGAAAAAGGATCCTGGTTTGAGCAACCAGTGATCAGACAATAAATTTAGTTGTTAAAATGGTAAATTGGGAGAAGCTTCCTGCTTGATTGAGGCAGCACATGTAATTTACTGTATGAGGGAAATTGTCTTTTGTGATACTATTTTGAACATGCTTTTCTGTCGTCCTGTCAACTTAGTGGGTTAATAGCTGATATGCAAATTAGTTGATCGGTTTTAGATTAATGAAAGGTGACTGAATTCTAGTACGAGTGAATGAGATGTGTTGGAGTTTGTTGTGTGTTGAGTGGAGACTCTAAAACACTGAGTTTCCTGCTTTGATGTGCGAGTGAATCCTGTATTTAGATACACAACTCTGAATACGTCAGAACAGACTGTTTTGTGAAGTGCATGACAGCATGTCACATGTTTTATGATGAAGGGAAAAGGAAAATTGAATAAAATAGATCTGTGGCTTAAATGAGTGAAGAGCACAGACCTGGTGATTAAACTCATAGCTAATATGACATTAGGGTTATGTTGTGTGTTGTGCAGCTGATGGTTGATTTGGAGTGAATCTAGCTGATGATTTTTCTTTTGTTGTGAAGTTGAGCCTGCCGATTAGTACGATGGTATGATAAACCATGCTAATGGTATGATTTACCCTCCTGAGATGAGGAGCTTGTGTCATGACTTAACAAGGCCTTTTTATTTTGATACTTTCACAGTGCACTGAAAGTTTTGTTTGATAATCTCTGTTCTTTAAGCAGATCTGCACGTCGGGAATTAAAAGCGCTACACGTCGTCGAGAAAATTGTGCCAAGTGAGTTCTCCACATTTAAATGGACTCTGGAGAAAGCCACTTATTGGGACAATTATTAAATGACAGTCCCAGTCCAAAAGGATTCAGCGATGTAATCCAAACTAAAGTTCTTCTTTTTCTTTTTGAAATGACGTCATTTTGCTGAGAGTGGAAACTAAATGCGACGATAGGTTCCACTATCAGCAAAGAAAGAAAGAATGAATGCATGAATGAGTGAGTGAAAGGAAAACAAACTGACTGACTGGTAAAAGCTGACAAAAGCTGACAAGACTTTACTGATGTAACACGACTGTGTGAAGTTGACCCCCGCCTGGCAGGGGTGCAGATGAGTCTGTGTGTGCTTCCCTTTACAGAAGCAGGAAGATGACAGCAACACTCGAGGTTGCGTGATGATTTAACATTTTAAATGCCATTTTCTGTGTCTGTGAATTTACTATGTGTGTGTCATTCACTAGCTTGTGTGCTCACAGAGATATCTGTGACAAAGTATGCATACGCCTGCGCAAGCGCTAACATTTGCATTTTCGTTTTTACAGCATTACGGTTCTTCATGTGTTTGATCATGTGATTTATAGGAATACTGGCTAATGTTTCTCTACTACGAGATTTCTGGGTTTATGTGTGAAGAAAACTGTAGTTACAGGCATATGTTGATGGAGAAATTAATATAGTTTGAGACATACTGTGATGAGACCAGTGTTACTGTTTCCACAGCGAGTGTTAACTTTATGGTGTTTTATGGCACCTCTGGAACCTGTTGACCTGTGTCTGACCTCCGTCTGACCACAGTCAATGTGTATTGCTAATGTTTGTTTCTTTGAGAATGCTGTAGTAGATTCAGCTGAAGCGGACAAGTGACATGAGTAAAACAAATAAGAGATTACGGTGTTTATGGGATAGTTTATTATGGGCTCATTTGCTGGCCACTTTTGAACCCATAATAGTAATATATAAGTGGAGTGACTTTGCTTAAGAGCAGTCACCGATTACATTAATGTTGCCTGAGTACATGGGATGATCCATGTCTGAGGCGACTTATGAAAATAATTGTAGTTTACTGATTTGAGAAAACCTGCACATGACACTTGTCTTGCTGATGTTGAATGCTTATTACTCTTATGATACAATTGTTTACAGGTATGAAGTTTGGTTTCACTTCCAGATTTTGCTTTCCAGGCCGTGATGGTGTGTATGCAGGCTCCTGGGAGAGCCAGGTGTTAAGCAAACTTAATATGCAACGCACGCTAACATCTTTTATTGCAGGGTTACGGAGCTACTCCAGAGGAGATGCCCTGATGTTGCCTGGGACATGATCTAGCTAATCTTTTTCTTTAAGACAGGAATCCAGGTTTGGTGAGTTGACGCATGGGAATGTCAACGCGTCAAGAGGTGGAGTGCAAGGATTAACATTAAACAATGTTTACTATTATTGTTGCAGTGATTTGTGTGATTAGCCGTTTTATTTACAAATATTAAACCTATGCAAGTGGTGCACCCATGTTCAGATGAGGCTTTGATGGCCTATAAGTGAAGTTCACTGAACTAAAGAATGTGGTTTGATGATTGTTGACATGCTCTCCAAATAGAAGTTTTTCTTCTTAGCAAGGAAATACAGGTGCAGCAGTAATCTCCTGAGAAATCTTCAGAGGCCCAGTGAGAAGCGTGAACCATTCCAGGCATAGCTGACAGCCAGGCAGTGGTTGAGGTCAAAGGTCAAGCTGGTTGGGGCCCATCATGAGATCAGACCTTGGAGCCACAGCAAGGACCATGAAACTGCCTGCAAAATAGAGGAGAGGATCGTCCACAAGATGGGAGCTGAGGCCAGGAGAGAGGCTTCAGGAGGATCAGAGATCATCTTCAGCACAGCAGACATCACACAGAGAGCTGTGCTACTGAGT
This sequence comes from Maylandia zebra, assembly GCF_041146795.1. Lineage (NCBI taxonomy): Eukaryota > Metazoa > Chordata > Actinopteri > Cichliformes > Cichlidae > Maylandia > Maylandia zebra. Next base: position 1,518,723 of record NC_135170.1, read on the forward strand.
TTCCAGGAGATTTTAAATAAAATGAAAGATTCAATATTGACGCTGAGGAAGACAACTAAGGTGTACGACGTGCTCTGCCTTAAACCTTCAGCAGCGTTGGAACATAAACACTCAGGGGATGAGGAGCGTGCCAAGCTCCATCGACAGCGTAGAAGGAGTTCGAGGATGACATCATGATTCTGTGAAAAGCACAGGAACCAGAAGCTATGGTGGTGATAACAGCAGTTTCCTATGAACATCACCTAACGCTGTGCCACTGTACTGTGCATACGATGACACTCTGAAGGCTGCTGGGATCATAATAGCAGTAAGACAACCCTGCACCCTTTCCACAGAGGTGTTTTCTGCAGAGTATGGACAATGAAGGACAATGAAGGAGTCATAAATATCCCCCTCACAGGACGAAGGCCTGAAGTGAGGTAATGGGAGGCCATAAAACTAGAGTGCTGAGAGGTCTGCAGCTTTGGAAATAGCTGAGAACCATGTTGACAAACAACAAAACCAACTGGTATGTTTGAATGTTTATTCTACATACATTTGGACTCTGGTCCTATGGACAACGATGGAAACAACTGGAAGAGACATTCATGACGCCCTGCAGAACTCAAACCACTCTGCAGAGAGACATGTGATGTGCACACCTGGAGGAAGCACCACCAAGCTGAGATGTTTTTGAAAATGTTACTTTTTTATTTTCACTATTAAATTAACAATTTCTTTGTTTGCTCATAGGATGCAGTTTGCCATGAGATGAGATCAATGAGGACTGGGATAACTGCTAATACATTTGTTGAACTGTGTACCTTTTCAGTAATTTAGGGTGATTTGACATATGCTGAGTATAAAAATGTTTGCATTGAAACTGTCAGACATGAGGTATTCATACCTGGGAACTTTTCAAGCATAAAGGTCAAAAGGGGGGAAATGTTAGATTTGTATTGTTGATTGTCATTTATGCTTAGAAATATTTACTTATATATGCTTAGAGTTTTGTAATTAGTTGTAGATTGGTAGAGGTTTTGAACCTTGATAGTCTGCAAACTTTGTGTGTATTAGACAGCACTTTGGGAGCATGAGAGGTCATACCGTGTCTTATTGTTTTATGGTAGGATTAACGTAGCTACGTCTGTTCTAGTCTAAGTGCTCTTTGTTTAGATGAACTGCAGGACTTCCTCACCGTGTTATCTAGGATGAACCATCTAGGGTGAGGGGGAGGCTACCCTCTTCCTGACCAAGGATGTTTGACCCTTTGATCAGCAACACACACACACACACACACACACACACACACACACACACACACACACACACACACACACAGGCAAGGTACTCTTTGTTTGTATGTAGACGTCGTATGTTAATGAACCTATGCCTATTCATGTAACCTCAATAAAAGGACAGTGTTACGGGAGGACGGACGAGAGCTACTGGGGTCAAGCGAAGGAACGGCGCTCTGTCTGGTTCTCTCCCGTGCACGAGTAACATGAAGAACTTTGCCTATTTGTGTCTTGCTTAGCAGTGTAATTATATTGTCTTCAACGTTCCAGCGGATGGGTTCAAGCTACAAACCTAACAACATATTTATTAAATGTTTAACAATTATATAGAAGAAAGACAATGTAAAGAACAAAACATGACAAAACCAAAATGAGTTGAAGTTATGAACTGTTTCTGAGAGACAAATAACACCAGGATCCTTTTTGTGTAGCTGACAGCTGGTAACTGTGCAGGGGCGGGTCTAGCAAAGTGTTGCCAGGGGGGCAGGTAGGGCATTAACAGGGAGAGGGGGGCACAAAGAAATACTTTTCTTTCTTATTCTCATTTAAAATGTCTCGCTTTTAATAAATAATTATCTGAATCTTACAACAAACGTTTTCATCTGATGTAAAATGTATAGAAATCCATTATTGTACATAGTCATTTTTTAGGGTCCCATCATAATTTCTTCAGAAGTAAGTACTGCATATGATGCCAGTGTTTCCCACATTTTCTAGATTCTGCACCAGTACTGTGTGTAAAATGCATCAAAAAGTCCGTTTGATTCTTTCTCAGCTGTCTTTCTGTCTCCTTTCACTTTTTAAAGGTTGCCATGTTAGAAAACATATTTTGCCCTGCCGTGCTGTTTATTGATGTGGCAAATGAAAGGTTTATGAAAATATATCTAAATCTGTCATCAGTAATCAGCAATGATCATGTCTCACCTCTAGTCTCTGTCTTAATGTCAGGTTTCCACCGTGTGTTGTAGATGTTCAGGAGGTTAACTCGACCAACAGTCTACTTCCTGTTTAGAATACCAGGACAGGGAGGATGGTGCAGGTTTAAGTTTATTAGACTGATGCATGTATACCAACAAGACAGCGTCCATCACTGTGACAACAGCGTTTGTTTTCATTCAAAGGCTTCATGGTTTTTCCTTTAATACCTGGGGGGCCGGTCTCCAGTCAAAATGCCCGGGACCATTTTTTGTCCCAGTCCAGCCCTGGTGTCAGATCTGCATGCAGTGTCAATGAGACGATCAACAACAGATCAGACAAAACACTCAGGCGGACACTCCTCTGTAGAAGGAAACATGGAAAGTGTGAGGTAATCAGTGCACAACATCACTTTGTATTTCAGGCTGTTTTTATATAGAACTTCAGCACCAATGTAAAAGTTCTGGTTTGAGGAAGATGAAGAACATTTTCAGGAAGGATGCCGTCTGCAAGCAGAGCTGCTTGAACCTCAGCGCTGAGGTCCAGACTACTTCCTGTGAAGCCACGTGATGTAAATCTGCTGCTGTAACTTCACAGTTTACTGAAGCTAAATGCAACGTTACCATATAATCTGTTTTCAACAAAGGTTTCACTCCGTCCGGTGTTGATGGAATGATTCAGGCCGTACTCGTCAGGCTTCCCGTCGACCACACGCATTTCAGTCACAAACCCCGTGACTGACAACAAGGGAAACAGCAGAAGAAAAGATGTGAAAATACTGGATGATGATGATGGAGGATTAACCGCGGTGGTTAAACTGTTTCCTGTCTTTGTGGGCGTACTCACAGGGAAGTTTCCAGGCACGTCAGTCTTGGTGGCTAAAGTCTCCATTTTCCAACATGTATCGCTACAGGTGCAAAGACACAACATTAATCATCAGTGTAAATATTTTAATGCTGTCCAAACGGTGTTTGCTTTGTCTGTCCTCTCGCGCTCACAGAGGAAACGAGGACGCCACCTTCAACCCATCTTCAGTTGGCTCAACCATGGCCGGACTTCCTGTTGGCTTTGTGACAGCAAACCACTTGAAATGAGAGCAAACTGCAGTCAAGCACCACTTACAGCAACCTGTGGACACGCAAATGGAAAGCACTGAGAATCATACAGAAGCATAAGAGCTGTTTATGGTAACACGTGTGTGTGTGTGTGTGTGTGTGTGTGTGTGTGTGTGTGTGTGTGTGTGTGTGTGTGTGCACATTAATAACACACTGATGTATGTTAGTTTGATTTATGCTATATCTGAGAAAACAACTGCAGAATTTTACATCAAAGTTTCCAAAGCTGATGTTTTGTTGTTCACTCTGTTTTATATTCATATAGTTTGTTGTTTTTAAATCAGTGGACAAAATAAATATTATCACACAAAATCCAGGGTGAAACATAACCAAATAACCTAAATGGTGAAGTCATTATAGAAGTACATGTTGCAAAGGTCAGCCTCCTGTATAGACTGCTAAACTGTCTGGGGGGGCCCTGCCTGTCCTCGTTGGATAAGCTCCACCCCTTTTCCATAAGACGGAGACATTTGTATGAAAATAGATGGGCAGTAAAATAAAAAATAAAAAATATTATGGATGACTCTGTAAATCAAAGTCGGCCTGAGGCAGAAGCAGAAACCATGAGGAGCACAGCACCACTCCCAGAAGGGCACGAAGTGAAGCCATAGCTGCTGAAGAGTGAAGACGTGATGATGGAGGAGATCACAGATGAAGATCTGCTGCCTGCTGACTCTTTATATAGAAGAGTGAGACTATCTCCCCACCAGCAGCTGCACTTATACAAACCCCAGGTGCTGGGATGGCTTTGAACATGTGACATTTTCTGCAAACACATGGACAGTTTCATAAGCACAAAGATTATTCCTGCAGCGGCAGAATCGTATCCACTGTGTGAGAGGTGAACGTCAGACAGTTCTTAGAAAATGTAGTTTCTCTTTAAGCTTTTAACGTCTCTTTTACCCCCATTTGTCTAAAACTACTTGACAGCCCTTCATGTCAGAGGTTTATTACCTGTGCAGGATGGAGCACATGGTCTCAGTCAGGCTGGACACGATCACTCCTACAGGAAGTAAATGTGATTTTATTTCACCTGTGAAATGATGAAAAACAGCAGAATAGCTCACGCTAACAAACGGGTGTTGAAATGTTTCATTTTCTGCTGTTTCACAGGTCAAAAAGGGCGTCGAAGCAAACTGAAGCTGAGCTGCTGCTGCTGTTGTAGTGCAGCATCTGCTGTGTGCTTCATCAGAGAACCTTCTGTACACAGCAGACAGAGGCTGCTGCCACTGAAGTCCATCTGCTAGAGAGCTTTAAACACTGGTTATTGAAGTGGCTTTGATGATACTGATACACAGTCTTTGCTGCTGTCACAGGACAGGGATCCACCAGGGAGTAGTTGTCAGGATAAAGAGCCTTCGCTTCTCTAAATATAAACTGGATACTTGTAGGAAACTTTGGGAAGCAGCATTTTTCCTCATATCGTCTAAACTGAAGTTAGCTCAGGTGCTTCTTCCATACTTGCTCTGCAGAAAGCCAAAGAGTTTGGAGCTCTGCAAACATTTGCAGCACAGCTGGATGTTTGTAACTTTGGTCACCTCTGTATCATCCCTCAGATTCTTTCTGCACAGCTTTGAAACCACGACAGCACGAGTGATGCTGAGGAGACGTCCAGTTTAAACAGACCTTTATTCCTGGAACACAAACACATGAAGTGATGCTGCTAAAGAAGAACATTTAATCGCACTAATGAATCAAGCATCTGTTTGTCTGTCAGTCTGTCAACAGTTCCTCTGATCGACTTCAGACTTGGTGGGTATTTTGTTTTTGCAGCGGTCAAAGTCGATCAGCGTGTTGCTTTGTCTGCTGTAAATCTGCCTGTACAAAGGGAAACATGCATGTTTTACATGCAAACTCACAACATGGCTGCATTTTTGTGATTATGTGTATTTTATATTGATTTATTCTATTATGTTTTGTATATGAATCTTTACAAGTGTGTCGATACAAAGGCTTGATTAAAACAAAGGTCTCAGCTGTGCTGTTAGGGATGCTCTCATATTTGTTTCAAATGTAATAAATCAAAGGATTTCAGGCTTTTCATCCTTTTTATTTGTTTGGTTCTAACAGCAGCTGGATAAAAACATGCAGGTGATGAATATAATTGTGTGATATTATGAGCATTGTGAATAAAGAAAGAGCAGAGATAGTAAAAAGGAAACAGGTGATGGACGTGAGATTTTCAGAACAAAAGCTCCTCAGTGAGACGATCACCTGGACACAAGGTCAGGCAGCTGGGACTCATCTAGAGAGCAAAATGGAAAAGTGATCTGTGCAGAACATCACTGTTGATTGCAGTTATTTACATCAGACTTCTTCTCTGAGATAAGAGCACCGTTTGTGGGAAAGATGACAGTATTTCCAGGCTGGATGCTGTTTGCAGGGAGAACTGAATGAAAGTCTCCTGCACCTCAGCGCTGAGGTCCACACCTGTGAACACAGATGAGGTCAATCTGCTGCAGCACGTAGAGCTTTACTGATCAGCAGGTTCAAAGGATTCAGCAGAGCGTAGAGTCAGAGCTAAATGCCACATCACCATAGAGTTTGTTAACAACAGCTTTCTTTGCCCTTTGTCTCGATGGACTGAATCAGGGATACTCGTCATACTTCACCTCAACCACGTCACTGAGAGACCCCAGCCTGACACAGCAGCAGAGATGATGAAAGCAGAAACAGCAAACAGATGCTTCAGTTGTGTTTCTCTCTGTGTGTGCGCTCACGCCCACTTGTGTGTGTGAACTTTCCACGTACCTCAGCTTGTTTCTCCAACATGAGCCATCAGGGCTGAAAAACATCACTAACACATGAATTCTTTCTCTTTTTGTTATCACCTGTGATCATGTGTCTCATGTTTCTGTCATTCACCAGTTCTTGTAGAGTTACGTGTAACTAGACTTCTGTGGGACGTAAATGATTGTTTTGTATGCAGATCTGTACAAAGGATGGAAACACTTGATTACAAAGGAGATCTCAGCTGTGTTGTTGTGGATGGACTTCAACGTATTTGTTAAAAAAGAGAATAAAGCAAAGTGTTTTAGCTGTTTGGGAGTTTTTGTTTGATTCCATTCAGTTTTATTTCTATGGAGTCAAATAATAAGAAAGGCTCTAGAACAGCCCTGAGTTTGTCCAGGTGACACTCCTCTGAAGAACAAAGACAAAGAGGAAGAAGGGGACTCGTTTTCAAGTCTTGTTTCTTTCAAAATAAAAGCTGAAATGTTTTGGAAGCATGATAATATTTCAGCCAGGATGGCGTCTCCAAGGAGACCTGCACCTCAGCGCTGAGCTCCACATCACGCCCTGTGAAAGCACAGATATAAATCTGCTGCAGTGAGAAGAACTTTACCCAACACAAGTGTAGAAGTAGACATTTGACTTTACCTACAACCTGTTAACAACAAAGCTTTCATTGCCTCTGCTGTTGATGTCATGTAGGACTAATCATACTTCACATCAGCCATGCACACGTCAGAGGATCTCCAGGCTTTCAGTAATAAAGCCAAGCAGATGATGTGAACATAGCAATAGTAAAACATGCATCATAATCAGCTGTATGTGTCGACTATGTGGCACCTCAGTCTTGTTGGCATGAAGAAAAGTTGTGTAACATGTAGCATAAGGGCTGCAAAGACATCATGTAGACAGCAGTCGTCTGTTAGTCGTAACGTATCTCCTGTTAAAGAGTTAAATGTGCGTTCTCCATCTCTGTCCTCTCACAGCTCGCCGTACACCAACTCCAGCTGTGGTAACCATGGCTGTGCCCATCAACACGCTGAAGCTGAGACGCCACCCGTCACTATGGCGACTCCAATAGGGTTACCTGTCAGCTGTGGACGCATGAAAGGAAAACAGCAGAAACACAGACATGTTTACTGGAACATTTCCTATTGACAGCTTTATGGAAAAGTGGGTTTAAACACTTTTCTATGTTTGATTTTGTTTATTTATGGATTTATTGTGAAAGGAATTTCAAAGGTTTAATTTGACCTTTCCCCTGTTTTTCATACAGACTGGAGACGAATGGATGGTGCTTTCTTTGTTTGTCTAAAGATAATGAATAAAACTCTACACACATCTTAAACCACCCTCCTTTCTATATATTTTGTTATATAAATGGAAAGTATATAAGACACAAACTGAGCTTATATGATACTAAGGACCCTGGAGGTCAGTCCACCTTTATAATTCAGCACAGCCTGGAGTCTTGGTCTTTTCTTGGATGTTGGTTCCCTTTGTTTCCATCCTCTGTTAAGATGTTTCAGTAATGTTGAGGTCTGGGGAGGCCAATCCATGGCTGACGTCCTGTGATGCTGCATTAGCAGTTTGTTCATAGTGAAAAATGAAGCCACTGCCAATCAGACATTTGCACAGTGGATCAACTTCTGATGGTACTGTCCTGAATTCCACACCTATAATATGTTTGCACATACTGATGAATATGTGCAGCTGATTTTCAGTCCAGTTCCTGTGTGACAGACGCCAGTCTTTCTGCCTGTGTCCTTCCTTAACAATAGAGCCATCCTTCCACTGAGACTGTTTCTGATGAGGCTTCACTGAGCAGTAGATGGATCCCTCAGCTCATCTAATCGTCCTATTTCTAACACATGACTGTCAGAAACTGTTAATCTGCTGCAGCTCTTTAACTCCTCCACTTCTTTTTTTGTAATCTCTTAGTTTCCTCATCTTTTAAGGTGGCACTGCACACCAGATCCAAAGTCAACATGCTGTTATATGATGGAGTTGAACCTGTAATGGAGTTTGATTTAAACCAATCAGCAATTAAGTGAATGATGATGAGCAAAGATGGTGGAGGTGGTGGATGAAGACCCGGACAGCTGTGGTTGGCTCCTCGTATAGAGCAGAGTGAGGTTGTGTTTGCACATTATTATAAAACCATGTTCACCATATATTTTAGCTGCAGACAATAACATGATTTCTTTGCTGTGGTGATTTTATTCCACTTTGGTAAAATGGGAAACCATCATTTCTTGCTGTAATTCACACATTATTCCAAGAGCCTCAACACGAGCCTTGTAGTCCGACCATATATAGACAAATCAATAGTTGTGTTTGTAACAGCTCACGAACATGAATCGTTCCACATTACTTTGAAATCATTGTAAACTAAACTGGAATAAATGAGTGTTTATATATAGTTTTGTCTCAGCTGTTCATACACAGTGTTTCAGTTCTTATCAGAGTCCCACCGTCTCACTGTGGTGAACCTTTAGCTCTGTTGGAAGCGTGTTGTTAGACCAGGTTTCCCTCATTTAAAAATAATCTCTCATTAGAAATGGACATGATGTCTAAGACATAGAAATGCTTATTATGGGTTCACTTGATGTCACTGAAAAGATGCACATGGGTAACGTGCAGGCCGTCCAGCTCCGAGGTTTATCTCCTCACCTCGAGTCTGCGACACTCTCTCCGTGTCCTCTCAGATAAGGGCGCGCACATTTCTGCACCATCTTCTAAATTACAAAGAGCGATTCACAAAACAGAAGCTCACAAAACACTCATCACAAACCAAAAATGGCTCCACTGAGCGTCAAACTGTCACCAGAATTACTGATAATCTAAAGACTCACAGAACTCATTTTGTCTCATTGTGTCTTAGTTTGAGACATAAGTGCATGATCATAATACTGTGTAGTTAGATGAGACAGAGCTGATGCTTGCTCTTAATTATCCTCTTCATGTTTCCCGAGCCTCAGCAGTGGAAGCTACCATGGATAGAAAGACTATGACTCATCTTAAATCTCAAATCTTTGTCTCCAAAGAGCTGCTGATGTGTCCGATATGATCCACAAGCTTAAACTAGGATTATAAGTGTGTGCAGTGATGTGTGTGAAACCTCTGAGGACTCACACGTGTGTGCTTCAGCCCACACACACATATGAAGCACTGCGACCTCACACAGAAGTGTTTTACACATCCAGCCTGAATCCTGATCATTTCTACAGTTTATTAAGTTCAGCTTCACCTGAACATCAGTGATGAAGCTGCTCTGACTCCATCACAGCTCACAGCTGTTGGAATGAGTCAAACAATGAAGAAGGTTCAGAAACAGCTGATGATTTTACAGAAACATGATGCAAACATGAAAATGGACACATGATTTTTTATTAACAGACACTGTTTATGTTTCACGGTGCATGACGTCATCAACACTGACACCAGGGGGCGCTCATCAGCAGCCTGAGGAACTGTGATAAGGGAGGGAGACGCAGTGTTGTGTGTACTGCAGTCGGACAGAAGGAAAAACTTCCTCCTGAAAACATTTTCATCCTTCCCAAAAGTGTTTGAGTCAAATGTTACAAATATATAAATACAATAAAACACAGGGTCTTACATAAAATTAGTGATGCAGTTGTGCACTGAGCACCTTTCCAATGTTCCTTCCTCAGATGAGTCCAGCTGCTGAACACATTAACATCTGTATGTAAATGTAGCCGAGAACCAACCTGAGCACTGCTGGGAAAATACAAAGGCAACCATCAAAGTGCTGTATTATCTTATTTATTCTGAATGTTGACTTAGATCCACACCACGATTTATGAAACTATAGAACTAAAATAACAACAATCGTCTGCTTCTTTAAAATTTCTTTCATTACATCAAACCAGTGAAAACTGAAAAAAACAAAGAGCTGTTAGCATGTTCAGACCAACTTTGAGACAGAGACTGTAAAGTTCTGCACTTTAAATCCTGCCTGTGTTCCTGCAAATGATTCACACTGAAAGTATCTTAGTTTAGTATTGAGTGAGCCACAAAGCAGCCTGATAGCTTTAAAACAGGAAAAGTAAATGAAATTGACAGTTTCAGTGTAGCTGGATCTATTATTGGGGGGTCATGACCCCCGTAACCCTGCCTGGTCCTGAGGTCAAATCCACCATCTTTGTTTCAGAGCTTCATGTTCTCCCGTGTTTGTGTGCGTCCTCTCCGGTACTCCGGCTTCCTCCCACAGTCCAAACACATGCAGTTAGTGGGGTCAGGTTAGCTGTGAGTGGTTGTGTCTCTGTGTTATTCCACCTTAATCAATGACTTCCTGTTAGCATGAAGTGCTTCTGTAGGACTGATGTCATTTTCATGGTTGGATCATTTAAATGAAGCTGGACTCAGATGCAGTAAATAAGCTGATTGATCATTAATGAATAAAGCTGGTCAAACACATCACGTGGACACATGTGATTGTGTGTTGTATTGATCCCAATGCTGGTATCAGTCCTGGATCAATAACACTGGATGGATGCGTTCAGCATGGAGCCCTGAGCTGTGTTACAGACAAACATGGAAACTGACAGGTCTGTGTCATTCACAGTCTGTAACACTTCTAAACAACAGAGGCTGACCCAAGTGCCTCAGAGCCAGGCACGCTCACATCACAGCTCTCTAAATAAGCCAGTTTCAAAATAAGAGCTGAAAGCTGTGTTTGCTTGTGTTAGCTTATTATTGTGGAGACTAACATTCAGTGATCATGTGTTCAGACTCATAATGATTACTCTCAGAAATCCTGATCTTTGTATTTACTGTGTGTTGGATCAATAACTGAGATTCATGGTATCACACAGCTGTGCTGCTGCTGATGTCAGCACATCTGGAACAATACGAGGTATCTGCTACCAGACTGAGCAGGACGTGAGACCTGTGGACTGTTTAAAGCTGTCCCTCCACAGCTCACTCAGACCTGATCCACACCTCAGTGATATTCTCTGACTTCCTCACACTCAAAAAAATCAACTAGGGCATGTGTTTGATTAACAAAGTAGTAATATGTTTACATCACATGAAGAAATCATTTTTATGCTCATTAAATGATTCATTCTTTTTTGTTGAATATAAATCAAAGAAAACTTTGATGAGTTAAATTCGTTCATGGCAATCCAATGAGAATGAGGTCCATCAAACCAACGGCTCTGATAGCGTCATGTATTGCGCATGCTCCACGCCCACCGGATGCGGAAAGGTCCGTTGAGAAGTTAACGAGCGCACGTGGAGTTACTTCTTTGGCATACCTGATAGTGAGGTAAGTAATATTTCTTGATATATTTATTTAGGTTAGTGGAGTGAGAGATAAATACTATTAGTTAAAAATTTTTACCTGTGTAGTGTGGAGATTTAGAGGAGTTTTATATATAGCAGGGAGGTTGTAGACCCAAGCATTTTTCAAATGTAAGTCGGTGAATTTAATGTTTTTTTAAAAACTTAACCGGAGTCGCTAATTGTTGCAACAGAGCAAAAACTGATGAGGTTATTTTGGTAAGTTCGCTTTTTTTTTTTGTTTCTGTCGACTTTGAATGAGGTGTGTTTCATGGTTATCTGCGTTGGTAGGACTGTTTTTCTTCTCTGGAGTTAGCTAACTTTGAAGAGCGGGAAAGCCGCGTAGAGCCGTTACGTCTTCGCATATAGCTCCGTGAATGACAGGTTACTTTCTGCTTAACCGGAGTTGGTGATTGTTGGTAGTAGTGGTAAGACTGACCGACATGGTTTTGGTGATTTTATGAGTGTTTTATGATGCTCTATCTAAAATTCCTGTTTTTGTCAGTGGAGTTTAGTCGCGGGCAACCGCATTAACTGGATTGATGAAAGGTTTAATTCAACTAAACCAGCGTTTAGGGGAGTTAATAACAAGGAGTAAGATAAAATCTGTCACAATAATTGCATGTGCATTTTCTTTTTTTGTAATATATTCACTTAGTTTTCGAATTCAGAATGATTTAGGTGGATAATTGTTCGGGTTATAGTTTCTCTGGTGCTCTGCATTAGGCTGACTAACGGTGCGTTCACACCGAACGCGATAGACGCCCCTAGCTGATCGCGTGCACATTTGCACCTCGAAGCGCGCCCAGCATGAACTGGTCGAGCTTTATATGCAATTTTCACGCGTATGAAGAAGAGATCTGGGAGGAAGTAGTGCCAGACGGTATGTTATTAAAATGGCAGCTGTCAATCTAGCGTTTGAAGAAAGAGTCTCCCTTCTCTATTTGCTGTGGAGAGCAGAGCAGTGCCTAAAGGACGTCCTCACCGTACCTGGGTCCATCAGGTCTTCCACAAGCGTGAGCAGTTTGGTGAGTTTCACCACTTGCTCCAGAAGCTCCGTCTGGATGACGGCCGCTTTCAGCTGTACCACCTTCTGTCCCTTGCCGAGTTTGAGGAGCTGCTGTCCCGCAGATTTTACCAGCTGGAGCGGTAGACGTGATAAGCGCGAATGCACAAAATGCACCACACAAACTGCAGCGCGTATTTTACTTCGCGCTTCAAAGGCGTCAGTCGTGTGAAGTAGGCAGAAAAGCGTTTTCTCAATGCAAATCTGCTTCCGAAGTTTAGCTGGACCTCCAGTCGCGCTTCATCGTGCTCCTCCATTGACTTTACATGTAAACCTGAAGCTCTGGTCGCGTCTATCGCGTTCGGTGTGTACGCACCGTAACAGTCTTCACATTTCACAGTATGTAGATATTAACACAAATTTGTCAGAGTAATAACTTTGTTTTAATTAATTTCTCTCCCCAGAAATACATCACAAAATAAAGCCACATTCCCATGCTCTGAGATTCTTATGCACCTCCTCAACAATACATGGTAAGTTCATGTTTGCCTTATTATTATTATTATTATGTTATTTATTTTTTTTGGATGATGCAGAAGTTTAATCTCCTTGACGTTTTCTAATGCATATTTCATTTTTTATCAGTGACGTGTATGTGGCAGTGCAAGCATTGTGTTACCAGAGAGAGCAGCAGGTACAAATTACTTCAACATTATAAACTACATCATCATTACGGAATAGGTCAACATTATCTGTGCATATATGTTAATTGTCCGTGCACATTTAAGACTTGGAGTGGACTGAACACTCATGTCTATAAAGCTCATTCATCTCAGTTTACACAGACAGCTTCAAGTTCAGTAACTTTTAAATGTGAGTTATGTGACTGCAGTGACGTCTTCTCTGAGAGAGATTTTTTTGTCCATATTGGAACACATCTGCGAAGTAACGAGACAGTTAGTTGTGTGTTTCTTGGTTGCCCTTTCAAGACAAATATTTACAATACATTTTATACACACAAGAGGAAGCATCATCCACACACACTTAAAGATTTTAAAGACAGGGTAGTTACACGTGTGGACCCAGTTCAAGTGATAGAGTCCTCTGATAACGTAAGGGCTAGCTGTTCTGAAGATGTATCCTATGGTGAATTTGAAAGTGAGTCAGTGACAGAATGTGATAATAGTGCTGTTGAAAATCAGCCCGAACTAATTGAACGGAAATTAGCAGTAATATTGTTGAAATTGGAACACATATTTCATGTTCCAGCAAAAGGATTAGATGAGTTCTTAGAGGAGTTAGTTTTTCTGTTGAGTTCAGCTAGTGTACCTCTGACAAAGCGTACAATTAGAGAAATTTTTAAGAGCCTTAACCTCCATATTAGTCAGGCTGTTATTGAAGAGCTTGCAAATTCTGTATGTGTTTCTAACCCTGTGGCTAAAATATTGGGAAAGTGTGGCCCTCTTGCCACTCCTTATAAAAGAAAACTATACTACATACAAAATTTTAGGGTTGTAGAGCCTGTTGAGTATTTTTTATCGATAGACCAAAGGAAGTCATTTCAGTACAAACGCTATATAAGAACCAGTCTATTTACCATGTGGCCTTTTGGACTCTTCCAAACTAAGTATTCCTTTTTCAAACTGCTGCCTAAAAGCTAAATATTGTCATTATGGATTCCCTTTTTTCTTAGGATGACACAATACATGCAAGACGAGCATGCATCCTGAAGTCCTTGTGTGTCTACCTGAATGAAGACCATGAGAAACTTGTGAAGGAATATACGGTCAGTTACATTCACAAGTTGTTCTGTGTTATGTAATTTGCTCCAGGAGTTATGGGTAATTTCAATATATGAAATGGTAAAATGTGACACCACGTGTGAATAAAAGATATTGCAATTGGTCCTTGTTTTGTTTCATGTCAAATTTCTGAGGTGTGAAACCAGAGACATAGAATTTAGTAAATATATCAGCATATTCACGCTGATTGCTCAATTCCTTTATTTTTTTCATATCTAGACTCAAACAAATGTATTATTGTATTTTACGTCACAGAACACTGAGGCCAACACTGAAGCCATGGAACAAACTGTGATGGGAGTGTATGTCATACATCAGGAGGGTGCGGAGCCTGGAGATGACCCAGGGAACATCGGTGTCCTGATTGAAGGCGTGGAGGTTCTCACTGGTTTGAGGAGCATTGCAATTGCTTGTGCTCTGTTATTTGGACTGATATACTGTCTGAACCTAAGCTACCCACCGGAGCTCAAATGCACTTTTGAAGTCTTGCAAAAGATTATCATGAAGCTGGATGGACAGAGGTTGTCATCCAAGGCACAGTTTCTAAAAAACAAGCTAATGGGGTGAATGAGCTTGAAACAGACTCATGCAAGCAATATATTTTTTTTTCAAGGTTTTTGCAATGCAAATATGTGTTTACTGTTTTAAAGTTTAAAATTGTAAGTTATAAAATGTTCATATAAACTATGTGGTTTGCTCTGCGGCTATTATACAAAGATTGTTTGTTCATAACTTAAAGTCTTATACAGTTTAAGTGTAAACACTGATTTTTGCCAGATGGCAATTGTTACAAAGGCAAATGCACACTGGTTTTCACAAATTGTTTGAGTGGAGCAGTTATGCTCAAAATTGAATGTTTTCTCCACACGTTAAATAGCATAAAGTCACTATTAATGGATACAGCCTGATTAAATGGAGGACTAATGTATGCAAGCAACATAGTAATGTTGTAATATTATAGTAATGTTGAATGTTATGTCTGAGCTTTAAATTGTGTTAAAATTCATATTGTTGTTTGCAATGCACATTTTACTACATTTTACGAAAGTTGCTTTGGGGATAATATTTTTTGTCTGCAAACTATTCAACAGACTTATTTCATTTTTATTATTAGGGTTATTTTATTGTATTTTTTCTTTCAGTCAGCATGTCTTGATCTGGAAGTTCTGTGGTCTTAGTATGAGATGGTTAAAGGGGAGAAAGCTAGGCTGAACTGGGATCCTGCCAACTGTTTTAAGAATGTTCAAGCAAAATAAAAGAGATGGTTTTGCAAGTTATCATTTATGTATGTTTCATTAATTTAATTAAAAGTAATGTTTACATAAGCAATACAAACACTAACTGAAACATGATTGGTGTAAGTACTACAGACATAAATTACATTTGTTCATTCAACAAGATTAACATTGGTGTAACAAACAAATATTTTACTAGTTCATGTAACAAGACTGACTTTTGATGTGCCAAAGTGTTTAAACAATATAACATGAATTTAAATTAATTAGACTAACTTGGTACAAACATGTTAACTGAATAAAAATCAAATTAACTGAATGTTAATGTTTAAATTATGTTACACTTACAAACATATTTAGTGTTGAAACAACACAATCAAGATGGATTGATATAACATGATTTGTTTAGATGGAATATAGGTGGCAAGATGAAATTAAGTTCATCCAATGAATTATTTTTTTGAGTGCAGTAGAGACAGAAACCATTCAGATCTGGGACCATCAGCTGACTGATGATGTCACACAGACTGTGTTTTTCAGGAACAGTGATTCTGATGTGAGCCTGCTAGCTGACAGCAGACCTGATGAAAGCACATGTTCACATCTGTGAGGACAGACTGGACTCTTTGACTGCACCTTGGTTCTCCTCAGAGGTCTGTACAGGAGCATGTCCACCCCCACTGAAGATCTCAGTCACTGTGAAACATAGAAAGCTGCTTGTGTGGCCTCTGCCTCACATGTAGATACAGCTACAGGTTTCTCTGTCAGTCAGACTGAAACAGTGTCCTGATGCTGCATCATTCAGCTCTGTGCCCCAGTCAGCATCACTGGGAGCTACCAGTGTTTCTGCCCTTTTCCTGTAACACTACACTCAGCACAGGCTCAGCTGGTATCCAGTGTTGGACTTTGGCTTCAGCTGCTGTGATAGATCCTCTAACATAGATCAGCTCTGCTACATGTTGTTAGATAAGTGCAGCTGCTGTCATGTCCTGATGTTTCTCTGGCTCAGCAGCTTCTCCATCAGAGGTTCACATGGAGCTGATCCAGTATCTCCAGTAACTGTGTTCTGTGCCTCACTGGTTCATCCTTCTGTCTGTGTGACGTCAGTCAGATGTTGAAGTTAAACTCTGTAATCTTCACTGTGTCACAGAGTTCAGTGAGTCCCGTTATTCACAGTATCAATCAGATCATCAGAGAACAGCTGATCAGCAATCAG
>NC_135170.1:1540325-1580325 GCF_041146795.1 Maylandia zebra
GAAGTGATGGAGGAGCTGCTCACAGTAATTCCAATGCATGGCCAGACCACCGCTCAGCAGATATTTACAAGCTGTGTGATGCCATTGAGAATGTTGGTTTGCCATGGAAGAGGTTTGTTGGAATAACAACAGATGGAGCGCCATCAATGACAGGGAGGAAACATGGACTGGTGGCACAAAACAAACTGGAAGAGGAAGGCGTGGAGGAGGCCATTGCTCTGCACTGCATCATCCATCAGCAGGTCCTTTGCAGCAAATGCCTGAAGTTTGACAATGTGATGACTATTGTTGTGAAATGCATCAACCAAATCAGATCCAGGGGCTTAAAGCACCGAAGGTTCTGTGCTTTTCTAGAGGAAATGGAGTCAGAATATGGGGATGTGCTCGACTTCAATGCTAATATCGTTTTCTCTTCCCTTTTAACAATGTGAGCAGCTAGTGCTAGGTAGGCTGAAGCTAGCAGCTAATGCTAAAGCTAAAGATAATTTGATGTGGATTAGCATTACATTAGTGAGGAGTTAATGCTAAGTAGACTGCCATTAGCAGGTAATGCTAATTTAAGGTTAATAGGAATTGGCATCTAATGCTAATACCATATTTTCTTGCTTTAACCCTTTAAAACTGGTCAGAGTGGGCACACTCCGTTTTGCGCAACTATTTTTAAATCCCGGTAGCACTGTAATCACGTGAGCTAGCGCAATAATTTTTTTTGCATATGAAACCTGAGGAGTTGTATTTACATCTTATGCCATCAGCTTGTCCTAGGTTACAGTTTCCTTCCACATATGCTTAGGACTCATATTGCTCTGCTGGAAATAGTTTATTTTGATGCATATGCTGTTATTTTGCAAATTTGCAGTATAATATTTATTTTCGTTTTTCCTGCAGTATATAAAAATTGGTGTATTTCAAAAATAAAACTATGAAGGCACTCAAAATAAATTTCCTGAGGTGGGAAACTATTTTGTGCAACTTTTTTGTATTTACAGTTTTGAGGGATAAGCCTCTTAAATTTCTCTAACTAGAAATATATGTTAAAAAAACAAAAACGATTTTCAATTTTTTTGTAGTTTATTGCACTTTTTTGCAATTTATGTAATTACTATGCACTTAATACATACATATTATTAAAATTTAGGCTGTAATGGTTGTATTGATGTATAGCAACTTGAAATGCTCCCAAAAATGGCTCTACAGCATGTAAAAATATAATATAAGCTCTGGCGGACTTGGTTCTATGGTAGGTCTAAACGGGTTAAATCAATATCAGTAGCTAATCCGATTGTTCAGTCTGACGTCAGGTGAAGTCATTTTTATGCATTTAAGAGCTGTGTTGAATTCAACATTACAAACTGAACATTAGAACTATCCTCTTCTCCAGGATTTTCCTGATTTAACATTTCAATATGACATTTCCAGCGCTTTGTTTTCTCTGCTCACAGACAAAACAGATACACGCATGTATATACAGCCCACGTCCAGCTCTGCATGCACTCCTGCTCCATTTCTATAGAGAATAAACAACGTAACACAATCATTCTCCATTGTTTTCAACTCAACCAGCTGCATTTAATGAAGGAGTTTGAATTTACTTTACAACAGCTGCTGTTGTTTCCTGTCTGCATTCATGTTCTTAACTGTACTCCACACATTCTGAACTGGTGTACCGTAATTGTCGGGCTATAAGCCGCTACTTTTTGCACAAGCTTTGAGCCCTGCGGCTTTTAGTCAGGTGCGGCTTTTCTATGGATTGTCCATGAGCGGATTTGTTTTGTTTGTTCCGCTGTTGTACGGCACTACGTTGCCTGGCGGAAGGATCGGGGTTCAAGAGTGGTATGTTGGTCACATGTCCATCCGTCAGGCAACGTAGTGCAGTACGAGGTAGCGCGAAAAACAAACTTCAAAGTAGCGCTACCCGTTCAGCTGGAGGCCTGGATGATGAGCGGCGATAAACTTGCAAAAAGCAAGTTATGCCCAACTCCACCGGTGGAACCTGACAGCGTGGAAAAGTGTGAAAACATCCACGATCACCAACAGATTTCGAAGGGCTGAATGCTGCATGATGGAGAGGAGGACACTGCCACGGCCCTTCTGAGGGTGTTCGACTCTGACACTGACAACGAGGATTTCTTTGGTTTTGAAAGTGACAACGAAAGAAAGAAGCTGAGAGTGGATGACGAAGCCACCCTGAGCCTGTTTGTTTCCGACACTGGAGGAGAGGACTTTGGTGGTTTTAGTGCGCAGGAAGATGATGGTGAATGACTGACTTTTCTTCTTGTTAAAGCCGTGTCACTGCACCTGAGCCTAAAAGGTAGGCCGAATCTATTTTTCTGGTGTGCTGTAGGTTATTGTTATGTACTACATTTGTTACTCATTTATGAAGCACAGTACATGTTTTGTACTTGTAATTACCGCTACTTGTACATATACCTAAAAAGTTATGCAAATATGTACCCATAACTTGTTTTTCAAAATATTAATAAAAGGGGTGTGTCTCCAAACAGCCATCTCTTTCCTGACAATTCGCTTTGTGCATATTCTCTTACATATGATGAGTCAACATTGAAACACCTGCGGCTTTTAGTCAGGTGCGGCTAATGTATGTACAAAACAGGATTTTCCCCTGATTTTAGCTTGTGCGGCTAATATTCAGGTGCGCTCTGTAGTCCGGGAAATACGGTAGTTCTTCCTAAAGTACTGCAGTATTCCTGCCAGTACATCCTTTTAGTTTTCCTAACTGTTTCCTCTGATGCTCGTTGCTATTCTTTCCTCAATGCAAATTCATGCTAAGCTCCTTCATATCCATCCCTGTTTCTAAACCTGTAATAATTGCTTTAATGTGTCTTTGGCCTAATTATGAGTCTGTCCATATGTTTGTAGTTCCCCACTTGCTTTGGTTTCTTAGCTCTGATTCTCTCAAATTTATCCTTGAAATCATTTACTGGCATCTCTCCCTCTCACTCCCACTATCCCCAGAACACCAGAGTATTCATCTCCTGGTTTATCCTATGGCCTCTTTGCATTTTCTCCAATCATCCCTGTTTCTAGAGTCTCACCCCATCTGCAGGCAGTCCAAGAGAAACTGCCTCTGCCATTTTCTTCTTCTTAATCTTTGATTTTTCTCTTCACTTTCTCCATTGGGTCTTCTTAGATGCACTTTCCAGAAAGCAGCAACATTTTTTGTGCCCCATTTTTCAAATTGTGCATCTTACTTCAGCTTAATGTGTTTCCTGTTTTGTTTTTACACAGGTCATGTAAAAGAAATCCTACCAGAGACTCGACAAAGCTGAACTGAAAGACAGCACAGGCAATAAATCAGAGCAGCACAGAACTTAAGCTCATGGTCCATAGAAGCTGGGCTCTACAGGTGTACCAGGACAAGCTTAGTGTAAGTCCCTCGAAAAAGTTTCACTTGTGCTGTTTCGGTGTAAATTACTGGTTTGTTTGAACAATTTCATCAGCTGAACCATAAATACTCCAAAACAATTTCTTTGTGACTCAGTGTGATTTTTCATTTTGTAATATTAGCATGTCAAACTCTACATTCTCTACACAGATGAGAAATGAAGTGTATTTAATAATAAAAGTTATCTCTCAGAGACAAAGTTAGTGTCTCATTCAGGTCTGTATCTGAGTAGCCTCAGACACATGCAGTGCTCATATTTTCTGTTTTGTGTGTCACTCAGACCTCTTCCTGACAGGGGCAGCAATTTCATTTAAAGTCCCATTCACTGATACAGGCTGCTGGAGCTCCAACCAGGAGGGTACACACATGATCCAGGGAAAAAAATTATATATGGTCTCTTAGATAAATATTAAGAGGTCCTGTGTTTTACTAAAAAATCAAAGTAGTAAAACACAGGACCTTTGGGTTAGATATAAGGTGATTTGACAAATCATGTCTGTTGTAAATGAGTAAGCCATTTATCAACCTGACTCAGGTTTTAAATCATCATCAGAAAAGACTGAATCCTGACCTGAGAATCCCAAGTGTACACTTTGGACTCTCCACTGCAGAAAACAGAAGCTTCAGTCCTGAATCCTGCAGGTTGTTGTTACCCAGATCCAGCTCTGTCAGACGGGAGGACTGGGAGCTCAGGACTGAGGACAGAGCTTCACAGCTTCTGTCTGACAGGTTACAGCCACTCAGTCTGAAGAAAGGATGACAAGAAGACATGAAACACTTGTGTTAAAGTATATTCATGGTGCCATGAGGAGCTACTACATTTACAATATTTCAACACTGTTTCAGGACATGCTGGAATCCTTATTGCCTCATGTTACAAAAGACAAATGTGGCAGTTTAGTGTGATTTGGATGGATTCATTAAAAAAACAAAACATAAACACTGTTAATTTTTTCCAAATATAATTGATTAAATGATGTTAATTGATGAAAAAAAAATCGATATTGCTTGATCTGACCTCAGCGTTTCCAGTTTGCAGTATTGACTCTTCATCCCAGCAGACAGAAGCTTCACTCCTGAATCCTGCAGGTTGTTGTTACCCAGGTCCAGCTCTGTCAGATGGGAGGACTGGGAGCTCAGGACTGAGGACAGAGCTTCACAGCTTCTGTCTGACAGGTTACAGCCACTCAGTCTGAAGAAAGGATGACAAGAAGACATGAAACACTTGTGTTAAAGTATATTCATGGTGCCATGAGGAGCTACTACATTTACAATATTTCAACACTGTTTCAGGACATGCTGGAATCCTTATTGCCTCATGTTACAAAAGACAAATGTGGCAGTTTACTGTGATTTGGATGGATTCATTAAAAAAACAAAACATAAACACTGTTAATTTTTTCCAAATGAAATTGATTAAATGATGTTAATTGATGAAAAAAAAAAATCGATATTGCTTGATCTGACCTCAGCGTTTCCAGTTTGCAGTATTGACTCTTCATCCCAGCAGACAGAAGCTTCACTCCTGAATCCTGCAGGTTGTTGTTACCCAGGTCCAGCTCTGTCAGACGGGAGGACTGGGAGCTCAGGACTGAGGACAGAGCTTCACAGCTTCTGTCTGACAGGTTACAGCCACTCAGTCTGAAATCAAGGTGGAAGGGAGACAAGATCAACCAAACAAATCAGAGCTTTATTGCTTTTTTATTGTTTTTAAGCAGAAATCAGTGAGGTGCTGGTAGATTCTGTTCTTTTGGTTTATTACCCAACAACACACACATACACTAATATTTGTGACTTTTGTAATAGTAGCATTTACAATGCAAAGCAACAGCGATCACAGATTGAAGGGGCCTGAATAAAACTACAATGCAGTGATTTTTAAGATGACCTGTTCTTCCAATTTCCAACAACAGATTTCTCCAACCTTACAGTTAAAAATAATTCTTTATCTCATACTGAATCTTGGTGCACCTCCCCCCAGTTTATTAAAATGAAGAGGTACTGAAGTTGCTGTAAGTGATGTGTGATGCCACTGATTTCCTTTCTGATCCAATACAAAGTAAAATTCAGGCTGGTATCTGCGATACTGATGAAAACTATTCCTTCAGAATCAATACAAGACATCATAAGAAAATATGATGTTTTGTATAACATAAAAAGCCTGAATTTTAAAATATTCAGTTAATAATCAAAAACAGATGTGACTGAAAATAATAAAACTGAGAAACATTTTATGGCCATTCGATCCTTTTACAACCATTGCAAGAGCTTGGTTGGCATAGCCGGCAATACGTTGGATAGTAATAAGTCCGGTGGGTGATGGGCTCCACCAGGGCTGCCCTTTGTCACCGATTCTGTTCATAAATTTTATGTTTAAAGGCTGTATCAAAAGTTCATTCAAGTTACAATATTGTGGTCAAAAGTTCTCCTTTTTTCTTTTATACTATACAACTACGCTGTCTCATGGTTTTAGGACATGGATCTGTCATGGAAGAAATCTATGACCACTTTTAATCAACATTTTAAAAATAAACATGATCACAGATTTACTCACAGAGCCTTGTTGGAGGCTTTGACCACTGGCAGCAGCCTCAGAAGAGCCTCCTCTGAAGCAGAGTATTTCTTCAGGTCAAACACATCCAGATCTTCTTCTGATGACAGTAAGATGAAGACCAGAGCTGACCACTGAGCAGGAGACAGTTTACCTGTGGAGAGACTTCCTGATCTCAGGGACTGTTGGATCTCCTCCACTAGAGAACGATCATCCAGTTCATTCAGACAGTGGATCAGATTGATGCTTTTCTCTGCAGACAGATTCTCACTGAGCTTCTCCTTGATGTACTGGACTGTTTCCTGATTGGTCTGTGAGCTACTTCCTGTCTGTGTCAGCAGACCTCGTAGGAGAGTCTGATTGGTCTGCAGTGAAAGACCCAGGAGGAAGCGGAGGAACAAGTCCAGGTGTCCATTTGGACTCTGTAAGGCCTTGTTCACAGCACTCTGGTGGAGAGATTGAAGTTTTAGTTTGTTAAATAGTTTAGACCATGTAGAGGTTGTTTGTTGTTGTTCCAGCAGATTGAGTCCAGAGTTGATGAAGGTCAGATGGACATGAAGAGCAGCCAGAAACTCCTGAACACTCAGATGGATGAAGCAGAACACCTTGTTCTGGTACAGTCCGCTCTCCTCTTTAAAGATCTGTGTGAACAGTCCTGAGTACACTGAGGCTGCTCTGATATCGATGCCACACTCTGTCAGGTCTGATTCATAGAAGATCAGGTTTCCTTTCTGCAGCTGATCAAAAGCCAGTTTTCCCAGAGACTCCATCATCTTCCTGCTCTCTGGACTCCAGTGTGGATCTGTCTCAGCTCCTCCATCATACTTGACCTTCTTCACTTTGGCCTGAACCACCAGGAAGTGGATGTACATCTCAGTCAGGGTCTTGGGCAGCTGTCCTCCCTCTCTGGTTTCCAGCACATCCTCCAGAACTGTAGCAGTGATCCAGCAGAAGACTGGGATGTGACACATGATGTGGAGGCTTCGAGCTTTCTTGATGTGGGAGATGATCCTGCTGGCCTGCTTCTTATCTCTGAATCTCTTCCTGAAGTACTTCTTCTTCTGTGGGTCAGTGAACCCTCTGACCTCTGTCACCATGTCAACACAATCAGGAGGGATCTGATTGGCTGCTGCAGGTCGTGTGGTTATCCAGAGGCGAGCAGAGGGAAGCAGTTTCCCCCTGATGAGGTTTATCAGCAGCACATCCACTGAGGTGGACTTTCTAGGGTCAGTTAGGATTGTAGTTTTGTGGAAGTCCAGAGGAAGTCGACACTCATCCAGACCATCAAAGATGAACACAACCTGGAAGTCTTCAAAGCTGCAGATTCCTGCTTCTTTGGTTTCAGTAAAGAAGTGATGAACAAGTCCCACCAAGCTGAACTTTTCCTCTTTCAGCACATTCAGCTCTCTGAAAGTGAATGGAAATATGAACTGGATGTCCTGGTTGGCTTTGTCTTCAGCCCAGTCCAGGCTGTATTTCTGTGTTAAGACTGTTTTCCCAATGCCAGCCACTCCCTTTGTCAGCACTGTTCTGATTGGTTCATCTCTTCCAGGTGAGGCTTTAAAGATGTCTTCTTGTCTGATGGTTGTTTCTGGTCTGTCTGGTTTCCTGGATGCTGTTTCAATCTGTCTGACCTCATGTTCATCATTGACCTCTGCAGTCCCTCCCTCTGTGATGTAGAGCTCTGTGTAGATCTGATTCAGGAGGGTTGGGTTTCCTGCTTTAGCGATGCCCTCAAACACACGCTGGAACTTCTTCTTCAGGGTGGATTTAAGGTTACGATGACAAACTGCAGCTTGAAGTTCTGAATGAGAAGAAAAATAAACACTCAATTCCAAAAAGAACTAATCTTTAAAACATGTTGCTCCATCTTCCATCTCTGGAAAATGTCTCATTTATCCAGCAGCTTAAATCTTTAGATAAATCCTCTTACTGCTCTGCAGACGGTCAGCCAGCTCCTCCTGCTTCATTCTCCTCAGGAAGTCCACTGTGATCTTCACAAACGCCTCTCTGCTGCTGCTCCTCTGACTCTCTAAGCATTCTGGGTAATCTGGACTCAGAACCTTCTGGATCTTCTTCAGCTCGTTCTTCACAAAAGTGATGATGTTGTCCTCCAGCAGCTGGAACAGAATATTTATGAATGAGCCAATCAGACTGAAATCATGGAGCCAAACATCAGATCCATGTTGGACACACTGACGATCCACTGGTCTACAAAGAGCAGCATGGAGATGACTGTGAACAGAACAGATGTAACAGTAGTTGTTGTACATGTACAGACCATAAATATGGAGTCCAGCTGTGTTTGATGCTGCTGGGCAGACTGACCACTGGGAACCTCTGAGCTCTGCTGGTCCACTCTGTGGAGGAACCATGAAGGATTAGATCAACACAGGATAAAGATCCAGGAGTTTCTGCTCAAATAACTTCATCTGAATCAAGTCTGTCAAGTTTTAAACTCTCAGATTGTGAACATATCAGTAATTTTCAGTCTGTTTTCATGGACGTCCTTTCAGTGGTGATGTCAGGGATGATTTTGAAGAAGCTCATCAAACTGAACCATCAGCAGATCACTGCTCCAAAACCAGAACATGATCCGAGTCTCCCTCCACCACCAGAACACCAGCTTTACTAACGTGGTAGATCAGTGTAGTACAGATCAATAACTGATGAGTCATTTGATCAAAATCACTGAGTGCTTCACGTCTGACCCTCTGATGCTTCTGTAGACATTTTGCATATTTAATGAATGTCTGACAGTTTTACATTCATTCTATGAACACAGTGGAAATGTTGTGTTATAGTCTCCATGTTGTTTCCAGCATCATAAATTCTTAAGTTCAGAAAATTAGATTCTTTCTTCACAGCTGAAAAACAACAACATTTATTCTCTATTGAAATCTGCATCGTCCACTCCAAAGGTCACAATCTGAAGGTAACATCTGGTTTTGTTCCCTGTGGTTAACTCTGAGCATCAGTATGGTGGGATTTATCCACTACATCCACACCACTGTGGTTCAGTGTTGTCCTGATGGAGTAACAGCAGCCAGTATGATCCAGGCTTTAGCTGCTGGGTCTCTGTGTGACCTCTCAGACTGTTTAACAGATCAGACACAAAGAGAATCAGAGCAGCTCTGTTCTTTAAAGACAAACATGAACCCACTCAGGTCACACTTTCCCCACAGATATGAGCATCACTGTCCTCAAACAGCAAATGACCAAGTCGAACATTTGGATCTTTTCTCTTTCATTGTTTTCTTTTTAATGAATCTTTGTAACAATCTGAGGATGTTTCAGGTCATATTTATCCAGGAAACACAAACATGTAAAGGAGTCATCACAGCTCTCTGACCTCGTTGCTCCAGGTTCACCACTGAAGAGTGGAGGTGGATCTTTGGACCGGTCACTCCTCACAGACGGACAGCTGGACCCTGCAGACTGTGACCTCTGACCTCTGCAGACACAAACATGATTGAAGCAGCTGTGATGACACAGACTGCAGATAATGCAGCTGTTTCCTGTCAGTAACATCCTCTTAGATTAGAGTTCAGCTTTTTACAGGAAAACTGGACAAAACTGATTTTTGTTACAAACTCATTTTCATTTCCTCTCAGCTCACAAACACAGTCAGACAATCAACCAGAGTCAACACTGATTATAATGTCAGTGCAGAATTATTTCTGTTACTCAGTGAGTTCAGCTCTCTGACCTCGTTGCTCCAGGTTCACCACTGAAGGCTGGATTTAGACCTTTGGACCGGTCACTCCTCACAGACGGACAGCTGGACCCTGCAGACTCTGCTCTGTCCTCCTCTTCCTCCATCATCATCTTCAGTCAGTCTGAGAGGTAAACCACAAACACTCAGTGAGTTCACATTAACAGGAGGAACTGAGTTACAGTCGCTGACCTCTGACCTGTCATGTGACCATGAAACCAGGTCAATATATCTGTAGGTTCAGTCATCCAGGTCATGTGATCTAAGGAGCTTGGAGAGAAAAGAGACGTCTTTAAGTTTCTGGAAGACGTTTCATCTGAGAAGCTTCTTCAGCTCTAAAACCAAACGGTGGAGAGTCCCAGATATTTAAACCTGAGAGGGAAAGAAAGCATGTCGCTGACCCACCACTGATGTTATTTCAAGGAGGAAACTGAGAGCCTTTGCACCAGGAGCACAAACATCAGCTCCAGCAATGATCCACTGATGTGTTTTTATTCCATGTATGAATGTTGTTATTGACAGAGATGACGTTTGTGTGTCAGTGATGCAGTGACTGTTGTTGTTACCTGTACAGGCTGGTTAGACTCTATGAAACAGATCATACAGATCTCTGCATGTTAGAAGAGACTATTAAAGGTCATGAATGAGACAAAGGCAGGGAGGCGTCCTTTACAGCTAAACAGCAGAGTGAGAGAACAGCCAGCACCTCTACATTTATCACATTATACAGCACATGTATGATACTGACAGGGATGAGAAGAATTTAGTGATTCTGATCCCATCATTGATATTACTTATTGATTCTCAGTAGCTCTGCTCTGACAGTCACCACCATCACTGAGCAGCATATCAAAGACATTTGTGCACATTAACTGCATGTTGTGGCTCAAATGTTTGTGCATGTTGGAGGCATTTCCTCTTTGTTGTGATCAGTGTTGGTCATTACTCAAAACAGTCATTATTACACATATTACACAGAACACTTTGATTAAAAGTAATGGAGTACGTTACTTCATTACTCCTCATAACATTACTTTGATGTTACTGTGTGAAATGAACAAATGAGCATGTAACAACATAAAGCTGAGGTACAGCCCCACACACCAACACAGATCCTGATGAGGTCACGTGATGTTTCTCTGAGTGTTTATGAACACAAATCAAAGATGAAACAGCACAAAGACACTTCAAAGTGATTCTACTGTAGAAACATGAACAGGTAGAAACCTGCAGCCTGACTGCTCATCACTTTGTTACCTGTTCAAGTTCAGCAGCAGCAGCTCACTTTATCACGGTGCTGGTCTGGGGTCAGTGTTTACTCAGCTTTAACCTCACTCTGGGTTCTTGGCTAGCCTAGCTTTAGCTTAGTGTTAGCATGCTGTGTGCTAGCTTAGCGTCAGAGCTCTGCAGGTGTCTCGTGTGTAAATATTAATCACAGTGACAGTAAAGGAGGTAAAGGGCTGTGACGTCATCACGTACGCTGCGTCCTCTGTGGGCTCTGAGTGAACTCAAAGTACAAACTACAAGTACACAAACACGAACGTAGCTCAGAGTGGCGGACACACTCGGCCTCGTTGGTCCAGCTGTGAGTCCGTTACCGTGAACTATGGAGCGGCAGATTTGTGCTGAACTAAGCTGCACACAGCTGATGTTAGCCAGGAAACATTACACACTGACTTTAATGGAGAGACCGGAAATACAAACACACACAGTTTGTTGTGTGAAGAAATCAAACACGAGCTGAACAAACAGTAAAGTTCCTAAAGACAAACTGTTAAAGGAGGAAACAAAGCAAACTTACAGTTTCTTCACACACCAACAACAAGCTCCACTCCACACCTGGACACTAAACACGGACACACAGGTGAGCTGCTTCCTGGAAGGAGGCGGGGCTCCACCTGAAACTCAGCACAGGTGGGAGGGGCTCAGCTCTGTGTGTGCTGATGTGTTAACTTTAAAAATATGCCGTCTGACTGCTCAGACTGAGTCAGAGTAAAGTTCACATGCTGACGTGTGGAGACATTTAGTATTTAGTATTTAGTATTTATTTATTTATTGTCATTGTCAAGAACAATGAAATTGCGTTTGGGGCTTCCATACAACCCAAAAAAAAGAAGAAAATAATAAATACCCCTTAAAACCCAAGTGTACATATTTAACCCAGTGTGACTCCAATGCAATAAGACAATCCTTAGCAATAATGTTCGTAGAAATTCAGACAAAGACCTGAGAAACATGACAAAATACAACAATGCAACCCATTCAATATTATTGTACTGTGAGATATGATATCAGATATGATAGTTATCTATTTAAGAAAGAGGGGGGGGGGGCAGGAGGGGGAAGAGAATAAAGATATGATGCACCAATGCAGACCAGTTCATTGCTATTAAGAAGTTGGATATGGTTATTGTCCGTGAGAGGGGGGCAGAGAGTTCAGGAGCCTCACAGCCTGTGGATACAGGCTGTTGGCCAGTCTGGATGTTCTGGCCTGTATAGACCTGTACCTTCTCCCTGAGGGCAGCAGATGGAAAAGGTGGCGCGCAGGGTGATGTTGGTCCCGCAGGATACTGTGCACCCTCCTCAGACAGCGAGTGGGGAAGATATTACTGATCTCTGGCAGACTTGTTCCAATAATTCTGCCAGCTTCTTTCACCACCCGCTGGAGTGCTTGCTGATCGGCCTTGGTGCAGCTGGGGAACCACACTAGAAATCCATACGTCAGAACGCTGCTGATGGCACAGTTGTAGAAGTTCAACATCAGCGATCTGGGAATGTGTGCGCTCCGCAGTCTCCTCAGGTAGTAGAGGCGCTGTTGGGCCTTCCGTACAACTGAGGTGATATGGTTGCCCCAGGACAGGTCCTCGGTCACAGTTACCCCCAAGAATTTAAAACTGCTCACCCTCTCCACCGCCTCACTGCCAATGAAGAGAGGCAGATGGTTGTTATGGCCCCTCTTCCGGAAATCTACAATGATCTCCTTGGTCTTTTTGGTGTTTAAGACCAAGTTATTGTCGTGGCACCATGACTCTAGTTGTTGCACCTCTGTCCTATAGTTTGTCTCATCATTGTTGGATATAAGTCCGAGCACTGTAGTGTCATCTGCAAACTTAACAATGAGATTGGACGCGCAGGAGGAAATACAGTCATGGGTGAAGAGAGTGTATAGCAGAGGGCTCAGAACACACCCCTGAGGGGCACCGGTGTTGACCACAAGGGTGGAAGAGGTGTTCTTACCCACTCTGACACTCTGTCTACGGTTAGTGAGGAAGTCCACAATCCAGTTGCACAGAGAGGAGTTAAGTCCCAGTTGGTGGAGTTTGGGACGGAGTTTGTATGGCCGGATGGTATTAAAAGCCGAGCTGTAGTCTACAAAGAGGAGCCGTGCATAGGTGTTCCTGTGTTCCAAGTGCTTCAGTAATGTGTGCAGCACTGTGGCGATCGCATCCTCGGTTGACCGGTTCTCCCTGTATGCAAACTGCTGCGAGTCCAGGGATGGTGGAAAAGCAGCTCTGATGAAACCTTGTTGTAGCTGCAGGTGTGAACACACTGATCCCAGATCAGCTCTGCTGTATTTGTAACATGAACATTTCTGCTGCAAAGCTTCAAATGTTCAGCATGTTTCTCTGTTTCCAGTCTATAGATCCAGTCACACTTTCTACCTTCACCTGTGCAGTAAAGACTGAGAGCAGAGCTGAAAGCAAGCGTCCAATCAGTGAGCAGCATCAACACCTGAGCTTCATTCAGACTCTGTTATTGAAGATGTTGTTGGTACAAAGTTCATCTGCTGCTCACATGAATCCATGAAAGATTTATTTCACTGATGTTTCTTCAAAGCTCATTTCAACCTGTTGAAGTCATGAATGAAAGTGCAGACTGAGAGTGGATCACATGATGTTTGAGGTGTGTCATGTGACATGTTCAGTATTGTCACACATGTCTAGATTGTCCCTGATATCATAACTGCTCAAACACTGATGATTATATTTGAAGCATTATTCCTGATGGCAGCAAAGTTTGAATGGAGCTCTCTGTCTGTGCTGATTTGTCGCCCTCTGGAGGTCAAAGCACAAACTGCATGATGTCACTGTAACCACCACAGAGACAGGAAGTGTTTTTATGACTGAAACACTGAAATGATGCTAACGGCTGTCGTTAGGCTCACTGACAGCAGTGCTGATGTGTTCATGTCAAACACTGGCTCAGGTCAGACTCCTTCATCCTTCTCCAGCGTGAGGCCGCCCTCAGACCCACAGGAGCTCTGACCTTTGACCTCCTGACCCTAACCATTTTAGTCTTGTTGCATCTGCAAATCCATCCAAACTGTAGCCGAGCAAAAGAAGCTGGAAGTTGTTCTATGAATGATGTTGTTGAAGGAGCTTGGAAAGAAAAGCGTCTGGACTTCTTTAAGTTGCTTGAAGAGGGACATGGACGTCTTAACGCCCACTTACATCCTGGGACATTTGATCACAGGAAATCACATGATGGGGTGGGGCTAGATCTCACAATGGGTTCACCCAAAACCTTGGCTGATTGAGACCCACACCCGTTCTCACACCGTGGCTCGTGTGATTAGGTAGAGGATCAACAGGGGCTCCGTGTCCCTGAATTTAAACTGAATCTAAACACACCGTGCACAATGCCAAGTTAGATAATGGTTAAAAGAACAAGATAAGAATAAATAAAAAGATAAAATAAGGATAAGAAATAACTTAAAAAAATAAAATAAAAAGATAAATAACTGCAAATAAGTACAAATAAGTAACTGAAGACACGTGTGGTCTGCAGATGTCGATGTACATGGATGTACATGGAGTTTAATGTGCAAAATGAACTTAGTGTGCAAAGTGACCTGATGTGCAAACTGCAGTTTGAGGTCGGTCAGCTGTTCAGGAGTCTGATAGCAGTGGGGAAGATGGAGTTGTTGAGTCTGGATGTTCTACATTTCACACTTCTGAACCTTCGTCTCGAGGGCAGAGGTGTGTCTCTGCTCTGGACTCTGTGATGGTAGCTGCTCTGCAGAGAGGGCAGCGGGGTCCTGATGATCTTCTCCACAGTTGTTATCACTCTCTGCAGGCGTTTGCGGTTTGCAGTAGTGCTGCCGTACCATGCAGTGATGCAGCTGTCAGGCTGCTCTCCACAGTGCAGCTGTAGAACCTGCTGAGGATCTTGGCCAACATACCAAATTTCCTCAGCCTCCTCAGGAAATACAGCAGCTGCTGAGCCTTCTTGAGCAGCTGTGTGAGTTTGAGTCCCTCACTGACTCAAACTCCTTCAGTGACACTTGCAGCCTTGCAGATTAGTTTGCTGATCCTGATGCATCTCTGGAGCTGATGCTGTCCCCCAGCAGACAACAACAACATAGATGCTCTCACTAGTCCACTTTACCCTCTAATCACATCTTTGACATCTGCAGGTTGCTCCATAGAGACTCTTGTGCAATGCCAGGTGTTTGTGTTTGTGTTTGTCTGTAGGTACACATTAGATATGACCATAGACGCACACACACAAGTGAACACAGCAGCACAGATGGTTTCCACCTGCTTCCCTCTTTCTTCACACAACTGTGAGGATGATGAAGAGGTTTCAGGACGAGGTGGTCAGCAAGCACAGGATAAAGCAGGGCCATGAAACTCTCTGGTGCAGCAGATGTTTAATCAGACTCAGCTTTAGGCTTCTTTTCCCACCTGGCAGCAAAGTAACAGCTTCACTAATGTGAACAGTCACAATGTTAAACGTTTCTATATCTTCATATATTTTTATCTGTTGATGCTGCAGAATAAAGTCTGTTAACAGAGTGCAGGATGTGTAGAGCAGGTCCAGCTCTCCCTTTACTGTGTCCACTTTCATCAGCCCCTGTGAAGTGACACAGAGTGCATGTGTGTCTGTCAGCTGTTGTTTGTTGTGAAGGATGGAACAAATGAACACACACTTTTAGAGAAATCTGAAAAAGCAACACGTGCTTGGGCTCCTTCTGTGCTCGTCTTCATTAATGCTGATCTTTCTTTCCTGTTTGTTCTTTGGCACAAGCTTCAGTCTTTTCTCCCAGGGCTCCTTCACACTTAGAAACACACCTACATTCATTTATACACAAACATCATGAAACAAAGGCTTTGTAAAAGAGGACACGAGATCCTCTCTGAACAGCACATTCATATCAAACACAGGACTGAACAGGATATACTGAGTCTGTGCTGTTTTCATTGTTACTTGCTGAGTATTTTTCCAGTGTTTGAAATGTGACTCAAGTCTGATTCTTCTACTGTGTGTGAACTCTAAGCAGCTGCATTAAACAGCTGCTTTTCAAACCAGGCTCAATCCTATGACTCTGTGAATGTAAACTTTTGTCACCTGCATGAATAACAATCCTTGATCTAGTCAGGACTGCAGTGCTCCTGTGATCCCAGCTTATAGATGGAGGCTAGCATGAGAGGCTCAGCAGCTAAAGCAGCACACCTGGGTCTCCCAGCCTATTAAAAGCAGCCCTTTGCTTCACCTGCTTCACTAAACATTATTATTATTATTTAAGCAGAGTGGTGTGATTGATGTAGGCATTGCTGTGTGACAGGAGGACTTTTCTTGAAACAGCTCGTGTGACGTGAGCTGACGTAAAAACAGTGATGTTAGCTTGATTCTCTTGGCTAAAACTATTTTAAAAAGAGGGTCAATCATGCAAATCTGCCAATAGAAGCCAAAGTTACAGCCCCTCAGAGTTTAAAGAGAAAAGGCCCGTTTCCAACACTCGGTTGTGCAAAGGGAAACAGGCCCACAGTGCCTGAGTGTGTGGGTAATTCTTCAAATAATATTCAAAAGCAAACATTTTTAAGCATGTAAATAAAATTCAATCATTTCTGCTCTTCAATACCTAAGAAATGAAAACTGGCAGATGGTCCCAAAATGTGAAACGCCTGGCTATCTGTGCATTTAGTGCTGCAAGTTTTCACTGTTTACCTTCAGAAGCATAAATCTCTGCACAGATAATGTTCATATGTGGATTCCTGGTTTTCTGCAGTTAATTGTGACCCAAAGCGTATTTTTAAAGTGGTTCCAGGCAATAAAGTCTAAAAATAAATACATCTACTTCCTTTTTCTGTGTTCCAGCCTCAGTGACTCTGACACAGTGCTGTAATATTTACACCTCTGATGAAAACAGAGTTTGTAGTTGCAGAGAAATACTCGACTCATTTTGGGCATTTACGAGCAGGAACCTCAGAAAGCCCCTCGCTGCTTCACTGGTTAAGAAGCAAAGCAAACATTAGTTCACAGTGATGTTAATTAAGGCCCAAAGTTTAGGAACGAACGTCAGCACTTCACTAATGAATGTAATGCTGATTCATGTGCTTGTTTTGTAATGTGCATGTTGTGCGTTGCTATTTCCCATATTCTTTGGCACTGATAGATGAAGAGTCTCAGGCAGGACCGAGGCTGCCAGCTGCTGACAGTGAGCAGGGAGAGAGCAGCAGAAGCTGGGCAAGAGCAGGGCACCTTCAGCCCCCTTCATCAGTCAGAAATCATTTGGGTGTCTGTGTGAAATGTCTGATTTTTAAAATCTTTTTGTAGACATATTTATTAAATGTTTAACAATTATATAGAAGAAAGACAATGTAAAGAACAAAACATGACAAAACAAAAATGAGTTGAAGTTATGAACTGTTTCTGAGAGACAAATAACACCAGGATCCTTTTTGTGTAGCTGACAGCTGGTAACTGTGCAGGGGCGGGTCTAGCAAAGTGTTGCCAGGGGGGCAGGTAGGGCATTAACAGGGAGAGGGGGGCACAAAGAAATACTTTTCTTTCTTATTCTCATTTAAAATGTCTCGCTTTTAATAAATAATTATCTGAATCTTACAACAAACGTTTTCATCTGATGTAAAATGTATAGAAATCCATTATTGTACATAGTCATTTTTTAGGGTCCCATCATAATTTCTTCAGAAGTAAGTACTGCATATGATGCCAGTGTTTCCCACATTTTCTAGATTCTGCACCAGTACTGTGTGTAAAATGCATCAAAAAGTCAGTTTGATTCTTTCTCAGCTGTCTTTCTGTCTCCTTTCACTTTTTAAAGGTTGCCATGTTAGAAAACATATTTTGCCCTGCCGTGCTGTTTATTGATGTGGCAAATGAAAGGTTTATGAAAACATATCTAAATCTGTCATCAGTAATCAGCAATGATCATGTCTCACCTCTAGTCTCTGTCTTAATGTCAGGTTTCCACCGTGTGTTGTAGATGTTCAGGAGGTTAACTCGACCAACAGTCTACTTCCTGTTTAGAATACCAGGACAGGGAGGATGGTGCAGGTTTAAGTTTATTAGACTGATGCATGTATACCAACAAGACAGCGTCCATCACTGTGACAACAGCGTTTGTTTTCATTCAAAGGCTTCATGGTTTTTCCTTTAATACCTGGGGGGCCGGTCTCCAGTCAAAATGCCCGGGACCATTTTTTGTCCCAGTCCAGCCCTGGTGTCAGATCTGCATGCAGTGTCAATGAGACGATCAACAACAGATCAGACAAAACACTCAGGCGGACACTCCTCTGTAGAAGGAAACATGGAAAGTGTGAGGTAATCAGTGCACAACATCACTTTGTATTTCAGGCTGTTTTTATATAGAACTTCAGCACCAATGTAAAAGTTCTGGTTTGAGGAAGATGAAGAACATTTTCAGGAAGGATGCCGTCTGCAAGCAGAGCTGCTTGAACCTCAGCGCTGAGGTCCAGACTACTTCCTGTGAAGCCACGTGATGTAAATCTGCTGCTGTAACTTCACAGTTTACTGAAGCTAAATGCAACTGAAGGAAACGGTTTCCAGGGCCTAATCCGTGGATCGACTTCCTTCGAGGCGTGGACGTCTATCAGCAGAGAATGTCCCTTAGTCTGTAACACAGTCAAATATATTCTCAAGTAATATTCAAGCATGCCATTCAGCGTGTTAGTACGAGCTCGGGAGCAGCTTGGGAGAACAAGAAAACAGAGACTGCTTTAGATTGTCTTCCCAAATTGACTCAACTTTATTCTCAAGTACAACAGTTTATATAGAGGGTAAAATTCATGAGACAGCAGATTATCAGTTTAAACCAGTACAGACCAAGATAAGGCAGCGTCTTCCTGCCCTTGGGTGAAGAAGCATCCTTTGTGTAGTTTATTAGTTCAGCTACAATTGTGATTATCTCAGCGACATATTTTCAAGGCACAAAACAAAGAGTTCTTTCATTAGTGAAATCTGAAACAAACCATTTGGCCTTCAACAGGCGTCTAAAAGATTAAGAAACTAATGTAGCTGAGGGAGTGATCTCTGTGGTATTTCAACCTTGTACCAGCCTGTGATTCTCACACATCAATTCTTGGGTCAAAGAGAAAAATAACTAAAACAAAGGGGCCTTATTGAATGACAGAGTTTTCCTGCATAATGTCACTATAAAACAATATCCAGTAAATGCTACCATGGTACTAAAATACCTAACAGTTCCCCTCTTTTATTATTTTTAAAAATAATAACTCAAATAGAAAGGAAAAATCACAAATGTAATAACATAATATAAAAAGCAAATCATAAAATGTAATAGTTCACAGCCTAATGTTCAATATACACATCAGGAACATCATTGGTAACATCTGGCACATCCTCAGGATCAATTTGTGCTAATTGCAAATACATTGAAGTAGCTGTACTAGTAGCTATATGGGTTATCATTGAGCGTACACAGGGTATCATGGTTTATTGGTGGTGTCTGTGTTGCTTTCTACTGATTTTAGAGAACGTGAGGAGTGTACTAGGTGGGTGTCTTGCCAAGTGGAGCATGAGGTATTGTCAGCAAAATGTGGCTTGCAGAAATGTGAACAGGGTTGCAGTTTACAATACGAAATAGTAAATAAAAATCCTAAGGTTAATGCAGTAGATATGATTAATAACCTAAATATATAAAAAAGACAGTTCTTTAGTCGTCTCCTGGCCTGGTCCCAGGTTTGAGAGACACCGTATAAGCGTCGTGTGATGACAATGGGCATTTCATTTTCTCCATTATCAGGATGAAACGAGTCTATCTTTATCAGGTTAGACATTGTGTGGTACTCTAGGCTTTCTGTTCCTGCTGGATGTTCGAGTACCTTGTTGTTGTTCTTTCAGGCGTTGTGTGTTAATCAGTGATTGTGCGTGTGTAGGTGTATTGAATCCGGGCGTTGGCTCGCCTGAGTCGTCATCTACTTGATCCGACGCCTTAGGTGGTTTGGTGGGGCTGGTCTTAACCCTGCTGGCATGAATCCACTGAGGTTGTCCGTCTGTTAGGATGCTGGTTCTCGTCACTGCAAGTACAGTCTGGGGGCTGGAACACGCGGCCTCCCCGAGTGCCCTTGGTTTTAGCGACTTTACCAACACCGCATCTCCTGGTTTCCACGGATGGGTTGGATCTATGGAAGGGAGAGGCTGAGAGAGACAAACTTTCTGATAGTTATTATTCAGTGTTTCTACCAGGTTATGAACATAGTCAGACAATGCAGTGTCTATGTCCCCTTCCAATAGCGGTGCCCCTCTGGAGGCTGACCATGGTGTTGGAAACGGTCTTCCCATGATTATTTCAAATGGAGATAATTTGGTTGCTGCGGATGGAGTCATTCTAATCTCGCAGAGGATTTGAGGAAGTAGTTTGATCCAGGTCATTCCTGTTTCTATCATTGCTTTAGTCAGGCGATTTTTTATGGTCCTATTCATTCTTTCTACAACTCCTGAACTCTGAGGATGGTATGGCACATGATATTTCCAGTCTATTGCTAGAGTTTTAGCACACTTTTGAATTACTTCTGATGTGAATGAAGGTCCTCTATCACTGTTAATTTGGTGAGGTATTCCAAATCTGGGTATTATTTCATTGCATTCTATCATATATTTTTTACAGGACTTTTTAATCAGCCTACTTTCCTTATCACAAATAGTATTTAACATTTCTACTGACCTGTTTTCTGGCGATAATCGTTCGGGATAGGGCTCCGGAAATACATTAGGATGCATTAAACTTATAGTTCTTAAGTTCGAGACGAAATCAGTCACGTAAGCACTTCCGCATGTTCTGGATACGTAATCATGGAAGTCTTCATTGATTCGCGAGCGTGGGTTAAACGTAACCGGAAGTGGGAGTCGTACGGAGCCGCTATTTGTGATTTTATATTTAATTTTTTTCGGTTTTACAGTTAATTTAGATTTTTTTATCGGACCCGTCTAAGGTCTTTGAATTATTCTGACCCATGGTCAGTGATTTCCAGAGGGGTTTAGACGCTTGAAGGATTTAAGTTAGTTTTTATTTTTGCTGTGGCACACCTGAGGTTACTTGATTTTTTGCTAGCAATTTTATCTTTTTAGTGAGCAACTTCTCACTTTTTAACGAGCAACTTCTCGTTTTATGACCCCAGGCAACTTCCTGTGTCCTTTCTGCTGGTGAGCAACTTCTTAGTTTATGACAGCAGGCAACTTCCTGTGTCCTTTCTGCTTTTATTTACAAAACAACAGGCAACTTCCTGTGTTTCTATGTGGGCCACTAACGAAGGCTCCCCAGCGTATCCCACTTGTTACTATGTGGGCCACTGAAGAAGGCCTCGTCAGCGTATCCCGTTTCTATGTGGATCACTGAGAAAGGCATAACACAGTCTTATAAAATAAAAGACGAGTGCCTACCTTCGTCAGGATCCCACTTCTGACACCAAAATTGAAGGAAACGGTTTCCAGGGCCTAATCCGTGGATCGACTTCCTTCGAGGCGTGGACGTCTATCAGCAGAGAATGTCCCTTAGTCTGTAACACAGTCAAATATATTCTCAAGTAATATTCAAGCATGCCATTCAGCGTGTTAGTACGAGCTCGGGAGCAGCTTGGGAGAACAAGAAAACAGAGACTGCTTCAGATTGTCTTCCCAAATTGACTCAACTTTATTCACAAGTACAACAGTTTATATAGAGGGTAAAATTCATGAGACAGCAGATTTATCAGTTTAAACCAGTACAGACCAAGATAAGGGAGCGTCTTCCTGCCCTTGGGTGAAGAAGCATCCTTTGTGTAGTTTATTAGTTCAGCTACAATTGTGATTATCTCAGCGACATATTTTCAAGGCACGAAATAAAGAGTTCTTTCATTAGTGAAATCTGAAACAAACCATTTGGCCTTCAACAGGCGTCTAAAAGATTAAGAAACTAATGTAGCTGAGGGAGTGATCTCTGTGGTATTTCAACCTTGTACCAGCCTGTGATTCTCACACATCAATTCTTGGGTCAAAGAGAAAAATAACTAAAACAAAGGGGCCTTATTGAATGACAGAGTTTTCCTGCATAATGTCACTATAAAACAATATCCAGTAAATGCTACCATGGTACTAAAATACCTAACAGCAACGTTACCATATAATCTGTTTTCAACAAAGGTTTCACTCCGTCCGGTGTTGATGGAATGATTCAGGCCGTACTCGTCAGGCTTCCCGTCGACCACACGCATTTCAGTCACAAACCCCGTGACTGACAACAAGGGAAACAGCAGAAGAAAAGATGTGAAAAATACTGGATGATGATGATGGAGGATTAACCGCGGTGGTTAAACTGTTTCCTGTCTTTGTGGGCGTACTCACAGGGAAGTTTCCAGGCACGTCAGTCTTGGTGGCTAAAGTCTCCATTTTCCAACATGTATCGCTACAGGTGCAAAGACACAACATTAATCATCAGTGTAAATATTTTAATGCTGTCCAAACGGTGTTTGCTTTGTCTGTCCTCTCGCGCTCAGAGGAAACGAGGACGCCACCTTCAACCCATCTTCAGTTGGCTCAACCATGGCCGGACTTCCTGTTGGCTTTGTGACAGCAAACCACTTGAAATGAGAGCAAACTGCAGTCAAGCACCACTTACAGCAACCTGTGGACACGCAAATGGAAAGCACTGAGAATCATACAGAAGCATAAGAGCTGTTTATTGTAACACGTGTGTGTGTGTGTGTGTGTGTGTGTGTGTGTGTGTGTGTGTGTGTGTGTGTGTGTGTGTGTGTGTGTGCACATTAATAACACACTGATGTATGTTAGTTTGATTTATGCTATATCTGAGAAAACAACTGCAGAATTTTACATCAAAGTTTCCAAAGCTGATGTTTTGTTGTTCACTCTGTTTTATATTCATATAGTTTGTTGTTTTTAAATCAGTGGACAAAATAAATATTATCACACAAAATCCAGGGTGAAACATAACCAAATAACCTAAATGGTGAAGTCATTATAGAAGTACATGTTGCAAAGGTCAGCCTCCTGTATAGACTGCTAAACTGTCTGGGGGGGCCCTGCCTGTCCTCGTTGGATAAGCTCCACCCCTTTTCCATAAGACGGAGACATTTGTATGAAAATAGATGGGCAGTAAAATAAAAAATAAAAAATATTATGGATGACTCTGTAAATCAAAGTCGGCCTGAGGCAGAAGCAGAAACCATGAGGAGCACAGCACCACTCCCAGAAGGGCACGAAGTGAAGCCATAGCTGCTGAAGAGTGAAGACGTGATGATGGAGGAGATCACAGATGAAGATCTGCTGCCTGCTGACTCTTTATATAGAAGAGTGAGACTATCTCCCCACCAGCAGCTGCACTTATACAAACCCCAGGTGCTGGGATGGCTTTGAACATGTGACATTTTCTGCAAACACACGGACAGTTTCATAACCACAAAGATTATTCCTGCAGCGGCAGAATCGTATCCACTGTGTGAGAGGTGAACGTCAGACAGTTCTTAGAAAATGTAGTTTCTCTTTAAGCTTTTAACGTCTCTTTTACCCCCATTTGTCTAAAACTACTTGACAGCCCTTCATGTCAGAGGTTTATTACCTGTGCAGGATGGAGCACATGGTCTCAGTCAGGCTGGACACGATCACTCCTACAGGAAGTAAATGTGATTTTATTTCACCTGTGAAATGATGAAAAACAGCAGAATAGCTCACGCTAACAAACGGGTGTTGAAATGTTTCATTTTCTGCTGTTTCACAGGTCAAAAAGGGCGTCGAAGCAAACTGAAGCTGAGCTGCTGCTGCTGTTGTAGTGCAGCATCTGCTGTGTGCTTCATCAGAGAACCTTCTGTACACAGCAGACAGAGGCTGCTGCCACTGAAGTCCATCTGCTAGAGAGCTTTAAACACTGGTTATTGAAGTGGCTTTGATGATACTGATACACAGTCTTTGCTGCTGTCACAGGACAGGGATCCACCAGGGAGTAGTTGTCAGGATAAAGAGCCTTCGCTTCTCTAAATATAAACTGGATACTTGTAGGAAACTTTGGGAAGCAGCATTTTTCCTCATATCGTCTAAACTGAAGTTAGCTCAGGTGCTTCTTCCATACTTGCTCTGCAGAAAGCCAAAGAGTTTGGAGCTCTGCAAACATTTGCAGCACAGCTGGATGTTTGTAACTTTGGTCACCTCTGTATCATCCCTCA
This sequence comes from Maylandia zebra, assembly GCF_041146795.1. Classification (NCBI taxonomy): domain Eukaryota; kingdom Metazoa; phylum Chordata; class Actinopteri; order Cichliformes; family Cichlidae; genus Maylandia; species Maylandia zebra. The sequence continues at coordinate 1,564,436 of NC_135170.1, forward strand.
GATTCTTTCTGCACAGCTTTGAAACCACGACAGCACGAGTGATGCTGAGGAGACGTCCAGTTTAAACAGACCTTTATTCCTGGAACACAAACACATGAAGTGATGCTGCTAAAGAAGAACATTTAATCGCACTAATGAATCAAGCATCTGTTTGTCTGTCAGTCTGTCAACAGTTCCTCTGATCGACTTCAGACTTGGTGGGTGTTTTGTTTTTGCAGCGGTCAAAGTCGATCAGCGTGTTGCTTTGTCTGCTGTAAATCTGCCTGTACAAAGGGAAACATGCATGTTTTACATGCAAACTCACAACATGGCTGCATTTTTGTGATTATGTGTATTTTATATTGATTTATTCTATTATGTTTTGTATATGAATCTTTACAAGTGTGTCGATACAAAGGCTTGATTAAAACAAAGGTCTCAGCTGTGCTGTTAGGGATGCTCTCATATTTGTTTCAAATGTAATAAATCAAAGGATTTCAGGCTTTTCATCCTTTTTATTTGTTTGGTTCTAACAGCAGCTGGATAAAAACATGCAGGTGATGAATATAATTGTGTGATATTATGAGCATTGTGAATAAAGAAAGAGCAGAGATAGTAAAAAGGAAACAGGTGATGGACGTGAGATTTTCAGAACAAAAGCTCCTCAGTGAGACGATCACCTGGACACAAGGTCAGGCAGCTGGGACTCATCTAGAGAGCAAAATGGAAAAGTGATCTGTGCAGAACATCACTGTTGATTGCAGTTATTTACATCAGACTTCTTCTCTGAGATAAGAGCACCGTTTGTGGGAAAGATGACAGTATTTCCAGGCTGGATGCTGTTTGCAGGGAGAACTGAATGAAAGTCTCCTGCACCTCAGCGCTGAGGTCCACACCTGTGAACACAGATGAGGTCAATCTGCTGCAGCACGTAGAGCTTTACTGATCAGCAGGTTCAAAGGATTCAGCAGAGCGTAGAGTCAGAGCTAAATGCCACATCACCATAGAGTTTGTTAACAACAGCTTTCTTTGCCCTTTGTCTCGATGGACTGAATCAGGGATACTCGTCATACTTCACCTCAACCACGTCACTGAGAGACCCCAGCCTGACACAGCAGCAGAGATGATGAAAGCAGAAACAGCAAACAGATGCTTCAGTTGTGTTTCTCTCTGTGTGTGCGCTCACGCCCACTTGTGTGTGTGAACTTTCCACGTACCTCAGCTTGTTTCTCCAACATGAGCCATCAGGGCTGAAAAACATCACTAACACATGAATTCTTTCTCTTTTTGTTATCACCTGTGATCATGTGTCTCATGTTTCTGTCATTCACCAGTTCTTGTATAGTTACGTGTAACTAGACTTCTGTGGGACGTAAATGATTGTTTTGTATGCAGATCTGTACAAAGGATGGAAACACTTGATTACAAAGGAGATCTCAGCTGTGTTGTTGTGGATGGACTTCAACGTATTTGTTAAAAAAGAGAATAAAGCAAAGTGTTTTAGCTGTTTGGGAGTTTTTGTTTGATTCCATTCAGTTTTATTTCTATGGAGTCAAATAATAAGAAAGGCTCTAGAACAGCCCTGAGTTTGTCCAGGTGACACTCCTCTGAAGAACAAAGACAAAGAGGAAGAAGGGGACTCGTTTTCAAGTCTTGTTTCTTTCAAAATAAAAGCTGAAATGTTTTGGAAGCATGATAATATTTCAGCCAGGATGCCGTCTCCAAGGAGACCTGCACCTCAGCGCTGAGCTCCACATCACGCCCTGTGAAAGCACAGATATAAATCTGCTGCAGTGAGAAGAACTTTACCCAACACAAGTGTAGAAGTAGACATTTGACTTTACCTACAACCTGTTAACAACAAAGCTTTCATTGCCTCTGCTGTTGATGTCATGTAGGACTAATCATACTTCACATCAGCCATGCACACGTCAGAGGATCTCCAGGCTTTCAGTAATAAAGCCAAGCAGATGATGTGAACATAGCAATAGTAAAACATGCATCATAATCAGCTGTATGTGTCGACTATGTGGCACCTCAGTCTTGTTGGCATGAAGAAAAGTTGTGTAACATGTAGCATAAGGGCTGCAAAGACATCATGTAGACAGCAGTCGTCTGTTAGTCGTAACGTATCTCCTGTTAAAGAGTTAAATGTGCGTTCTCCATCTCTGTCCTCTCACAGCTCGCCGTACACCAACTCCAGCTGTGGTAACCATGGCTGTGCCCATCAACACGCTGAAGCTGAGACGCCACCCGTCACTATGGCGACTCCAATAGGGTTACCTGTCAGCTGTGGACGCATGAAAGGAAAACAGCAGAAACACAGACATGTTTACTGGAACATTTCCTATTGACAGCTTTATGGAAAAGTGGGTTTAAACACTTTTCTATGTTTTATTTTGTTTATTTATGGATTTATTGTGAAAGGAATTTCAAAGGTTTAATTTGACCTTTCCCCTGTTTTTCATACAGACTGGAGACGAATGGATGGTGCTTTCTTTGTTTGTCTAAAGATAATGAATAAAACTCTACACACATCTTAAACCACCCTCCTTTCTATATATTTTGTTATATAAATGGAAAGTATATAAGACACAAACTGAGCTTATATGATACTAAGGACCCTGGAGGTCAGTCCACCTTTATAATTCAGCACAGCCTGGAGTCTTGGTCTTTTCTTGGATGTTGGTTCCCTTTGTTTCCATCCTCTGTTAAGATGTTTCAGTAATGTTGAGGTCTGGGGAGGCCAATCCATGGCTGACGTCCTGTGATGCTGCATTAGCAGTTTGTTCATAGTGAAAAATGAAGCCACTGCCAATCAGACATTTGCACAGTGGATCAACTTCTGATGGTACTGTCCTGAATTCCACACCTATAATATGTTTGCATGTACTGATGAATATGTGCAGCTGATTTTCAGTCCAGTTCCTGTGTGACAGACGCCAGTCTTTCTGCCTGTGTCCTTCCTTAACAATAGAGCCATCCTTCCACTGAGACTGTTTCTGATGAGGCTTCACTGAGCAGTAGATGGATCCCTCAGCTCATCTAATCGTCCTATTTCTAACACATGACTGTCAGAAACTGTTAATCTGCTGCAGCTCTTTAACTCCTCCACTTCTTTTTTTGTAATCTCTTAGTTTCCTCATCTTTTAAGGTGGCACTGCACACCAGATCCAAAGTCAACATGCTGTTATATGATGGAGTTGAACCTGTAATGGAGTTTGATTTAAACCAATCAGCAATTAAGTGAATGATGATGAGCAAAGATGGTGGAGGTGGTGGATGAAGATCCGGACAGCTGTGGTTGGCTCCTCGTATAGAGCAGAGTGAGGTTGTGTTTGCACATTATTATAAAACCATGTTCACCATATATTTTAGCTGCAGACAATAACATGATTTCTTTGCTGTGGTGATTTTATTCCACTTTGGTAAAATGGAAAACCATCATTTCTTGCTGTAATTCACACATTATTCCAAGAGCCTCAACACGAGCCTTGTAGTCCGACCATATATAGACAAATCAATAGTTGTGTTTGTAACAGCTCACGAACATGAATCGTTCCACATTACTTTGAAATCATTGTAAACTAAACTGGAATAAATGAGTGTTTATATATAGTTTTGTCTCAGCTGTTCATACACAGTGTTTCAGTTCTTATCAGAGTCCCACCGTCTCACTGTGGTGAACCTTTAGCTCTGTTGTAAGCGTGTTGTTAGACCAGGTTTCCCTCATTTAAAAATAATCTCTCATTAGAAATGGACATGATGTCTAAGACATAGAAATGCTTATTATGGGTTCACTTGATGTCACTGAAAAGATGCACATGGGTAACGTGCAGGCCATCCAGCTCCGAGGTTTATCTCCTCACCTCGAGTCTGCGACACTCTCTCCGTGTCCTCTCAGATAAGGGCGCGCACATTTCTGCACCATCTTCTAAATTACAAAGAGCGATTCACAAAACAGAAGCTCACAAAACACTCATCACAAACCAAAAATGGCTCCACTGAGCGTCAAACTGTCACCAGAATTACTGATAATCTAAAGACTCACAGAACTCATTTTGTCTCATTGTGTCTTAGTTTGAGACATAAGTGCATGATCATAATACTGTGTAGTTAGATGAGACAGAGCTGATGCTTGCTCTTAATTATCCTCTTCATGTTTCCCGAGCCTCAGCAGTGGAAGCTACCATGGATAGAAAGACTATGACTCATCTTAAATCTCAAATCTTTGTCTCCAAAGAGCTGCTGATGTGTCCGATATGATCCACAAGCTTAAACTAGGATTATAAGTGTGTGCAGTGATGTGTGTGAAACCTCTGAGGACTCACACGTGTGTGCTTCAGCCCACACACACATATGAAGCACTGCGACCTCACACAGAAGTGTTTTACACATCCAGCCTGAATCCTGATCATTTCTACAGTTTATTAAGTTCAGCTTCACCTGAACATCAGTGATGAAGCTGCTCTGACTCCATCACAGCTCACAGCTGTTGGAATGAGTCAAACAATGAAGAAGGTTCAGAAACAGCTGATGATTTTACAGAAACATGATGCAAACATGAAAATGGACACATGATTTTTTATTAACAGACACTGTTTATGTTTCACTGTGCATGACGTCATCAACACTGACACCAGGGGGCGCTCATCAGCAGCCTGAGGAACTGTGATAAGGGAGGGAGACGCAGTGTTGTGTGTACTGCAGTCGGACAGAAGGAAAAACTTCCTCCTGAAAACATTTTCATCCTTCCCAAAAGTGTTTGAGTCAAATGTTACAAATATATAAATACAATAAAACACAGGGTCTTACATAAAATCAGTGATGCAGTTGTGCACTGAGCACCTTTCCAATGTTCCTTCCTCAGATGAGTCCAGCTGCTGAACACATTAACATCTGTATGTAAATGTAGCCGAGAACCAACCTGAGCACTGCTGGGAAAATACAAAGGCAACCATCAAAGTGCTGTATTATCTTATTTATTCTGAATATTGACTTAGATCCACACCACGATTTATGAAACTATAGAACTAAAATAACAACAATCGTCTGCTTCTTTAAAATTTCTTTCATTACATCAAACCAGTGAAAACTGAAAAAAACAAAGAGCTGTTAGCATGTTCAGACCAACTTTGAGACAGAGACTGTAAAGTTCTGCACTTTAAATCCTGCCTGTGTTCCTGCAAATGATTCACACTGAAAGTATCTTAGTTTAGTATTGAGTGAGCCACAAAGCAGCCTGATAGCTTTAAAACAGGAAAAGTAAATGAAATTGACAGTTTCAGTGTAGCTGGATCTATTATTGGGGGGTCATGACCCCCGTAACCCTGCCTGGTCCTGAGGTCAAATCCACCATCTTTGTTTCAGAGCTTCATGTTCTCCCGTGTTTGTGTGCGTCCTCTCCGGTACTCCGGCTTCCTCCCACAGTCCAAACACATGCAGTTAGTGGGGTCAGGTTAGCTGTGAGTGGTTGTGTCTCTGTGTTATTCCACCTTAATCAATGACTTCCTGTTAGCATGAAGTGCTTCTGTAGGACTGATGTCATTTTCATGGTTGGATCATTTAAATGAAGCTGGACTCAGATGCAGTAAATAAGCTGATTGATCATTAATGAATAAAGCTGGTCAAACACATCACGTGGACACATGTGATTGTGTGTTGTATTGATCCCAATGCTGGTATCAGTCCTGGATCAATAACACTGGATGGATGCGTTCAGCATGGAGCACCTGAGCTGTGTTACAGACAAACATGGAAACTGACAGGTCTGTGTCATTCACAGTCTGTAACACTTCTAAACAACAGAGGCTGACCCAAGTGCCTCAGAGCCAGGCACGCTCACATCACAGCTCTCTAAATAAGCCAGTTTCAAAATAAGAGCTGAAAGCTGTGTTTGCTTGTGTTAGCTTATTATTGTGGAGACTAACATTCAGTGATCATGTGTTCAGACTCATAATGATTACTCTCAGAAATCCTGATCTTTGTATTTACTGTGTGTTGGATCAATAACTGAGATTCATGGTATCACACAGCTGTGCTGCTGCTGATGTCAGCACATCTGGAACAATACGAGGTATCTGCTACCAGACTGAGCAGGACGTGAGACCTGTGGACTGTTTAAAGCTGTCCCTCCACAGCTCACTCAGACCTGATCCACACCTCAGTGATATTCTCTGACTTCCTCACACTCAAAAAAATCAACTAGGGCATGTGTTTGATTAACAAAGTAGTAATATGTTTACATCACATGAAGAAATCATTTTTATGCTCATTAAATGATTCATTCTTTTTTGTTGAATATAAATCAAAGAAAACTTTGATGAGTTAAATTCGTTCATGGCAATCCAATGAGAATGAGGTCCATCAAACCAACGGCTCTGATAGCGTCATGTATTGCGCATGCTCCACGCCCACCGGATGCGGAAAGGTCCGTTGAGAAGTTAACGAGCGCACGTGGAGTTACTTCTTTGGCATACCTGATAGTGAGGTAAGTAATATTTCTTGATATATTTATTTAGGTTAGTGGAGTGAGAGATAAATACTATTAGTTAAAAATTTTTACCTGTGTAGTGTGGAGATTTAGAGGAGTTTTATATATAGCAGGGAGGTTGTAGACCCAAGCATTTTTCAAATGTAAGTCGGTGAATTTAATGTTTTTTTAAAAACTTAACCGGAGTCGCTAATTGTTGCAACAGAGCAAAAACTGATGAGGTTATTTTGGTAAGTTCGCTTTTTTTTTTTGTTTCTGTCGACTTTGAATGAGGTTTGTTTCATGGTTATCTGCGTTGGTAGGACTGTTTTTCTTCTCTGGAGTTAGCTAACTTTGAAGAGCGGGAAAGCCGCGTAGAGCCGTTACGTCTTCGCATATAGCTCCGTGAATGACAGGTTACTTTCTGCTTAACCGGAGTTGGTGATTGTTGGTAGTAGTGGTAAGACTGACCGACATGGTTTTGGTGATTTTATGAGTGTTTTATGATGCTCTATCTAAAATTCCTGTTTTTGTCAGTGGAGTTTAGTCGCGGGCAACCGCATTAACTGGATTGATGAAAGGTTTAATTCAACTAAACCAGCGTTTAGGGGAGTTAATAACAAGGAGTAAGATAAAATCTGTCACAATAATTGCATGTGCATTTTCTTTTTTTGTAATATATTCACTTAGTTTTCGAATTCAGAATGATTTAGGTGGATAATTGTTCGGGTTATAGTTTCTCTGGTGCTCTGCATTAAGGCTGACTAACGGTGCGTTCACACCGAACGCGATAGACGCCCCTAGCTGATCGCGTGCACATTTGCACCTCGAAGCGCGTCCAGCATGAACTGGTCGAGCTTTATATGCAATTTTCACGCGTATGAAGAAGAGATCTGGGAGGAAGTAGTGCCAGACGGTATGTTATTAAAATGGCAGCTGTCAATCTAGCGTTTGAAGAAAGAGTCTCCCTTCTCTATTTGCTGTGGAGAGCAGAGCAGTGCCTAAAGGACGTCCTCACCGTACCTGGGTCCATCAGGTCTTCCACAAGCGTGAGCAGTTTGGTGAGTTTCACCACTTGCTCCAGAAGCTCCGTCTGGATGACGGCCGCTTTCAGCTGTACCACCTTCTGTCCCTTGCCGAGTTTGAGGAGCTGCTGTCCCGCAGATTTTACCAGCTGGAGCGGTAGACGTGATAAGCGCGAATGCACAAAATGCACCACACAAACTGCAGCGCGTATTTTACTTCGCGCTTCAAAGGCGTCAGTCGTGTGAAGTAGGCAGAAAAGCGTTTTCTCAATGCAAATCTGCTTCCGAAGTTTAGCTGGACCTCCAGTCACGCTTCATCGTGCTCCTCCATTGACTTTACATGTAAACCTGAAGCTCTGGTCGCGTCTATCGCGTTCGGTGTGTACGCACCGTAACAGTCTTCACATTTCACAGTATGTAGATATTAACACAAATTTGTCAGAGTAATAACTTTGTTTTAATTAATTTCTCTCCCCAGAAATACATCACAAAATAAAGCCACATTCCCATGCTCTGAGATTCTTATGCACCTCCTCAACAATACATGGTAAGTTCATGTTTGCCTTATTATTATTATGTTATTTATTTTTTTTGGATGATGCAGAAGTTTAATCTCCTTGACGTTTTCTAATGCATATTTCATTTTTTATCAGTGACGTGTATGTGGCAGTGCAAGCATTGTGTTACCAGAGAGAGCAGCAGGTACAAATTACTTCAACATTATAAACTACATCATCATTACGGAATAGGTCAACATTATCTGTGCATATATGTTAATTGTCCGTGCACATTTAAGACTTGGAGTGGACTGAACACTCATGTCTATAAAGCTCATTCATCTCAGTTTACACAGACAGCTTCAAGTTCAGTAACTTTTAAATGTGAGTTATGTGACTGCAGTGACGTCTTCTCTGAGAGAGATTTTTTTGTCCATATTGGAACACATCTGCGAAGTAACGAGACAGTTAGTTGTGTGTTTCTTGGTTGCCCTTTCAAGACAAATATTTACAATACATTTTATACACACAAGAGGAAGCATCATCCACACACACTTAAAGATTTTAAAGACAGGGTAGTTACACGTGTGGACCCAGTTCAAGTGATAGAGTCCTCTGATAACGTAAGGGCTAGCTGTTCTGAAGATGTATCCTATGGTGAATTTGAAAGTGAGTCAGTGACAGAATGTGATAATAGTGCTGTTGAAAATCAGCCCGAACTAATTGAACGGAAATTAGCAGTAATATTGTTGAAATTGGAACACATATTTCATGTTCCAGCAAAAGGATTAGATGAGTTCTTAGAGGAGTTAGTTTTTCTGTTGAGTTCAGCTAGTGTACCTCTGACAAAGCGTACAATTAGAGAAATTTTTAAGAGCCTTAACCTCCATATTAGTCAGGCTGTTATTGAAGAGCTTGCAAATTCTGTATGTGTTTCTAACCCTGTGGCTAAAACATTGGGAAAGTGTGGCCCTCTTGCCACTCCTTATAAAAGAAAACTATACTACATACAAAATGTTAGGGTTGTAGAGCCTGTTGAGTATTTTTTATCGATAGACCAAAGGAAGTCATTTCAGTACAAACGCTATATAAGAACCAGTCTATTTACCATGTGGCCTTTTGGACTCTTCCAAACTAAGTATTCCTTTTTCAAACTGCTGCCTAAAAGCTAAATATTGTCATTATGGATTCCCTTTTTTCTTAGGATGACACAATACATGCAAGACGAGCATGCATCCTGAAGTCCTTGTGTGTCTACCTGAATGAAGACCATGAGAAACTTGTGAAGGAATATACGGTCAGTTACATTCACAAGTTGTTCTGTGTTATGTAATTTGCTCCAGGAGTTATGGGTAATTTCAATATATGAAATGGTAAAATGTGACACCACGTGTGAATAAAAGATATTGCAATTGGTCCTTGTTTTGTTTCATGTCAAATTTCTGAGGTGTGAAACCAGAGACATAGAATTTAGTAAATATATCAGCATATTCACGCTGATTGCTCAATTCCTTTATTTTTTTCATATCTAGACTCAAACAAATGTATTATTGTATTTTACGTCACAGAACACTGAGGCCAACACTGAAGCCATGGAACAAACTGTGATGGGAGTGTATGTCATACATCAGGAGGGTGCGGAGCCTGGAGATGACCCAGAGAACATCGGTGTCCTGATTGAAGGCGTGGAGGTTCTCACTGGTTTGAGGAGCATTGCAATTGCTTGTGCTCTGTTATTTGGACTGATATACTGTCTGAACCTAAGCTACCCACCGGAGCTCAAATGCACTTTTGAAGTCTTGCAAAAGATTATCATGAAGCTGGATGGACAGAGGTTGTCATCCAAGGCACAGTTTCTAAAAAACAAGCTAATGGGGTGAATGAGCTTGAAACAGACTCAGGCAAGCCAGATATTTTTTTTTCAAGGTTTTTGCAATGCAAATATGTGTTTACTGTTTTAAAGTTTAAAATTGTAAGTTATAAAATGTTCATATAAACTATGTGGTTTGCTCTGCGGCTATTATACAAAGATTGTTTGTTCATAACTTAAAGTCTTATACAGTTTAAGTGTAAACACTGATTTTTGCCAGATGGCAATTGTTACAAAGGCAAATGCACACTGGTTTTCACAAATTGTTTGAGTGGAGCAGTTATGCTCAAAATTGAATGTTTTCTCCACACGTTAAATAGCATAAAGTCACTATTAATGGATACAGCCTGATTAAATGGAGGACTAATGTATGCAAGCAACATAGTAATGTTGTAATATTATAGTAATGTTGAATGTTATGTCTGAGCTTTAAATTGTGTTAAAATTCATATTGTTGTTTGCAATGCATATTTTACTACATTTTACCAAAGTTGCTTTGGGGATAATATTTTTTGTCTGCAAACTATTCAACAGACTTATTTCATTTTTATTATTAGGGTTATTTTATTGTATTTTTTCTTTCAGTCAGCATGTCTTGATCTGGAAGTTCTGTGGTCTTAGTATGAGATGGTTAAAGGGGAGAAAGCTAGGCTGAACTGGGATCCTGCCAACTGTTTTAAGAATGTTCAAGCAAAATAAAAGAGATGGTTTTGCAAGTTATCATTTATGTATGTTTCATTAATTTAATTAAAAGTAATGTTTACATAAGCAATACAAACACTAACTGAAACATGATTGGTGTAAGTACTACAGACATAAATTACATTTGTTCATTCAACAAGATTAACATTGGTGTAACAAACAAATATTTTACTAGTTCATGTAACAAGACTGACTTTTGATGTGCCAAAGTGTTTAAACAATATAACATGAATTTAAATTAATTAGACTAACTTGGTACAAACATGTTAACTGAATAAAAATCAAATTAACTGAATGTTAATGTTTAAATTATGTTACACTTACAAACATATTTAGATCTAGAGATTTCAGACCTACCATTTATTAGCTCAAACATCAAAATACATGAATGCTTTAAAAGTATCAACATCAGCTTTTCTCTGACAGCATGGTGGGAGTTTCTAAAAATAACGGCGTCTTCATTAATCCCATGCAAACGTACACCTATCTGGAACAACCCTGACATATTACAAAACAATAATATGATTAATTTCCCAGAATGGAGTTGTAAAGGAATTAAATACTTAGAACATATATTAGAGGGAACAGAATTTATTCCATTTGACAGACTAGTTGAACAATATGGGATCAACAAGACAAGGTTTTTAGAATATCAACAAATTAAATCCATAGTAAAAAAGAAATTTAACCTCAGTCAAGTTGAATTACAAACACCACCAAGTGCGGCACATTTTCTTACTCTTAAATCCCCCAAATTATTATCTAAAATATACAGAACACTTTCTAAATTAGATGAATCAATATCCCTTCCTACTGCAAAGTGGGAAGCGGATTTATCAGTCAACCTAGACCAAAACTTCTGGTCTCAGATTTGCTTAAAAACTTTTAAATTAATTAAAAATCCCAGTCTGCAATTAATACAATACAAAATACTTCATAGAGCGCACTATACAGGTCATCAGATGTTCAAGATGGGCTTTACATCTTCCAACAACTGCTCACACTGTCAAGGCAATACACCAGACAATTATATCCACGCTCTGTGGTTCTGTCCACCAGTTCAGAAGTTTTGGCGCGAGATATGTGAAGACTTATCAAAGTGTCTGAAATGTAACATTCCAACTTCCCCCTTAGTGTGTTTACTGGGCAGCTTAGATAATGTCACTTCAGAAAAGAATATGGCCCATATGGTTTTCACTGCCCTATGCATAGCCAAGAAAACAGTCCTCATGAACTGGAAAAATAAAAATAATCTTAATTCTAACCAATATAGAAATTATCTATTAGATTACATTAGTCTTGATACAGCCTCTGCCACCACATCAGATCAATTGCTCTGGGCCCCTTTTATCAGCTCCATCACCTAGTGGGGGTGGGGGGTCATAGTTTGGTCCCGCCTTCACTGTTGTGATTGGTGTGGGGGTAGGGACAGGCTTAGGGCGTCGGGGGGTTCCCCGGAGGCATCTTCCTTGGGGGGCTCAACCCGGGGTAGCGGTCACGTCCGGTTAGGGGCTCTGTTGGCTCTCAGGTGACTGTTTCCTCGCGGCTGCGTGCAGCGGGGCTAGGGGAGGGTCTGTGCTGACGGACGTGGGTTACTGACCTGGCAACCTGGCTGCCCCTGGGTGGGTCCGGGATGGGCGTGAGGTTCTGGGGGCGCTCCGTCTCTGGGCTGGGGCCCGGGCCGGGCCTCGGGGGCTTGGGTCCTGGTTGGTGTGTTGCCGGGGTTGTGGGCGGGTGGGTGCATGGGGGCCCGGCCCTGGAGCAGGGTGCCGCCGGTGCGTCGAGCCGCCTGGGGGGCTCTTCAACTGGTGGGGGGGATGGTCACATCTGGCAGGAGCTTTCTTCTCTTCAGGAACTCTCTGCAGGAGGGGGAGATACAGGAGAGGTGGAGGAAGATCTCAGCCTGGGCGTTTACCGTCTTATGTAGTCTGGAAGATGTGTGGATGGTGGGGTGGGTGCAGTTTTCTCTGTGGTGGGGTTGGGTGGACTGTCCAGGGCTCTGTGGAGCCGGAGGGCGCTACTGCACTGGGCCCCGGTCTGATGGGCCTGGGCCCCCTTTCCCTGGCGGGTCGCGAAGGGTGGGAGTGCCTACTGGGGTCAGCGGGGGAGCTGGCCCCAGGGAGGGGTTACCTGCCCCTCCCTTCCTTCCCTCCCCATCTCCAGCTGCCTCCCTCTTCCCGCTCCTCCACAACCACTCACACATGCAGGGCCTTGGAGTGGGGGTATGTCACCAGGGTGCAGAGGAGGCTACCCCCCCCCTGTCCCCTTCTGGCTGCCTCTGCCTCAATTTTATCCCACAACTTAGACATTCACATTATTCACACTCTCATTACACATACATATAGGATCTTGGGGGTGGGCACAATCACGGAGTCCAAAGTACCATCAGGGTGTATACCTCACCCCTGGCGTCGTTGCCCACCTCTCAATTTTAAATACACGTAGACATTGAGGGCTAGCAGGAGGGACTATGCGCTTACCTGCTGCTCCTTGGCAGGTAGCTCCATGCCCTCCTGGGTTTTAATTGCACCTTAGAACACACATGCATCAACATTACAATGAGCGGGTGGAGGGAGGTTTGGAGTCTTCTCCCACCCCCACTCTCTGCGGCCTGCTGGAGCGGGAGGGCTAGTAGGAGGAGTTGGCCGTCCGACTGCGGTCTGGGGTGTGGGGCCTCCCTGCTGCTGCGGAGTCGGGGTGGTCTGCCTCTCCCCACCGCAGGGAAAAGGGTAACACCACCTGGGTCTGGGTGCAGTTCCCCCCTCCAGGGGCAAGGGTACCTAGACCCGGTTTGTAGAGTACGCTTGGGGAGTGTGATTGTGTGTACAACGTCTCTTTATGTCTGTCTCCACGTTGGTTGAGTGTGGAGTGAGTGCATATGAGAGCATGAGGGTGGGAATGGATGTTTGTGTCTGTGTGTGCCTGTATGTCTGTGTCTATATGTCAGGTTGGGTGTCAGACGCCACCTCTCTGGGGACACCTCAGGCCCTCCAAGGTTTGGAGGCCTATCTCCACCCACCACCACTTCCCCTGCCGGTGGCGGACTCCCTCAGGTGTCGGTGTGTTGGTGGTTCTTTGTATCTGGGGGTGGGCGTCCGGGTACACACCGGCTCACTCCTTGGCGGCCGCTTGTCGGGGCCTGGGGCTCGCTCGGGCCCCTTTGGAGGTGGGGTGCCCCCGGCCTCTCGGCCTGGGGCTCGGTCACTCAGGCACAGCTGGGGGCCGGCGGAGCTCACGGGCGCGTCACTGCAACTCCCCCTGACTTCTGCTCCGCGGCTGCTGAGTGAGCCCTCATCTGGGACTCTCCTCAGCTCTTACTGGAACAGTGGCGCAGCTGCCCCTCTGTTGGTCTTCCATGGTCTCTTGTGTTCTGGGGGCCTCTGGATGTCTGGAGTTTTGATCTCCTCCATACCCACTTCACACCCTGGAGGACGGGGCTGTGGCCCCCCCACACTCCCTAGCAGATCATTACATGGAGAAACCTTTGGAATGCAAGCATGCTGATCCACACAGGTATGCACACATGGGTATTCACAGACGCAGACTAGGGCTTTCTTGGCTGCTGCCTCAAAGCACACTGTGCGCTGTCTATCTTGCGTGCTGCACAATATCGTTTATTATTTAGTAAATATTGATATCTATGGCTAGCTAGTTTATTGTGATGGTGCTTTGTTTTCTCTATTATTATGTTGCTCTTTGTTGTTTGCTGTCTCCTCTGTTTGTTTTTTTTTTTTGTTTGTTTTTTTTTTTTTTCTCCATACAGGTGACCCAGGAGTTCTTTTTTTTTTCTCTCTCTTCCCCCCCTTCTCACCGTCTCTTCTCCCCTTTGGTTTTCTTTCTTTCTCTCCCCCTCTTTCTCTCATTCATTCCCCCTGTCCTATTTATTAAAAAAAAAAAAAAAAAATGACAAAGGATGAACTGAAGCTCTGCCATCACGTAATGTCGCATACTGCTGTTTCTGATGTCATTTAGAAAAAAAAAAACAAAAAAACAAAAAAAAACAAACATATTTAGTGTTGAACCAACACAATCAAGATGGATTGATATAACATGATTTGTTTAGATGGAATATAGGTGGCAAGATGAAATTAAGTTCATCCAATGAATTATTTTTTTGAGTGCAGTAGAGACAGAAACCATTCAGATCTGGGACCATCAGCTGACTGATGATGTCACACAGACTGTGTTTTTCAGGAACAGTGATTCTGATGTGAGCCTGCTAGCTGACAGCAGACCTGATGAAAGCACATGTTCACATCTGTGAGGACAGACTGGACTCTTTGACTGCACCTTGGTTCTCCTCAGAGGTCTGTACAGGAGCATGTCCACCCCCACTGAAGATCTCAGTCACTGTGAAACATAGAAAGCTGCTTGTGTGGCCTCTGCCTCACATGTAGATACAGCTACAGGTTTCTCTGTCAGTCAGACTGAAACAGTGTCCTGATGCTGCATCATTCAGCTCTGTGCCCCAGTCAGCATCACTGGGAGCTACCAGTGTTTCTGCCCTTTTCCTGTAACACTACACTCAGCACAGGCTCAGCTGGTATCCAGTGTTGGACTTTGGCTTCAGCTGCTGTGATAGATCCTCTAACATAGATCAGCTCTGCTACATGTTGTTAGATAAGTGCAGCTGCTGTCATGTCCTGATGTTTCTCTGGCTCAGCAGCTTCTCCATCAGAGGTTCACATGGAGCTGATCCAGTATCTCCAGTAACTGTGTTCTGTGCCTCACTGGTTCATCCTTCTGTCTGTGTGACGTCAGTCAGATGTTGAAGTTAAACTCTGTAATCTTCACTGTGTCACAGAGTTCAGTGAGTCCCGTTATTCACAGTATCAATCAGATCATCAGAGAACAGCTGATCAGCAATCAGTGGTGCCAACAGCGCCTCCTGTGGTGAGAGGATGCAATAATGCAATGTAGCATTTTTCCACTCAACACTTGCAGTCATGGAAACTGTCTGTTGGATCTGTGTGACGTTGCTTTCTTGGTTAGAGTTCCTCACAAATGTCCAGATGATTCTTCTAATGAGGCGTCGACCATGTTTGCAGCTCTTTGGAAGAAAACGTCGCCCTTTGCCATCCTTACTTTTCTTTGACTTCTTCAAATGCAGCTGAACTCCAGCTGGTATTTTCTTGGACTTTGCAGCTGTTTCTGGTCATCAGTTCATTCCTGCAAACCTCTGAAGCTGAACAACAATGATGCTGCATTGCTGGCTGATCCCAAAAGGTTGATTCTGTTCATCTGGACGTTTTCAGAAACGTTTGCTCACTGATCAGGTGACTTCTTCAGTCTCAGCTGACTGCAGCTTTACAAGCTTACAAACAGCACATTTGCACAATGACTGA